>NW_028270162.1:59261820-59297797 GCF_037043375.1 Chiloscyllium plagiosum
GAGAGGGGGAGAGCGAGGGAGAGAGGGACAGAGTGAGAGGGAGAGAGGGAGAGAGTGAGGGGGAGATGAGGTGAGCGAGGGAGAGAGGGGAGAGCGAGGGGGAGAGGGGGAGAGAGAGGGAGAGAAGGAGAGGAAGAGAGCGAGGGGGAGAGGGAGAGCGTGACGGGGAGAGGAAGAGTGCGAGGGGGAGGGGGAGAGAGCAAGGGGGAGGGGGGAGAGCAAGGGAGAGAGGGAGAGAGTGAGGGAGAGAGGGGGAGAGCGAGGAGAGAGGGAGAAGGAGAGGGAGAGAGGGAGAGAGCGAGGGGGAGATAGAGAGGGGGAGGGGGAGAGGGAGAGGGAGAGGGGGAGAGGGAGAGGGGGAGAGGGAGAGGGGGAGAGGAGGAGAGGGAGAGAGCGAGGAAGAGAGGGAGAAGGAGAGGGAGAGGGGGAAGAGCGAGGGGGAGAGGGAGAGAGCGAGGGAGAGAGGGAGAGAGGGAGAGAGGGAGAGAGAGGGAGAGAGTGAGGGGGAGAGGGAGAGAGGGAGGGAGAGAGGGAGGGAGAGAGGGAGAGGGGGAGAGGGGGAGGGGGAGAGGGGGAGAGGGAGAGCGCGAGGGAGAGAGGGAGAGCGTGAGGGAGAGGGAGAGGGGAAGAAGGAGAGAGCGAGGGAGAGAGGGAGAGGGTGAGGGGGAGAGAGTGAGGGGGAGAGGGAGAGAGGGAGAGAGCGAGGGAGAGGGAGGGAGCGAGGCAGGGAGGGAGAGAGTGAGGGAGAGAGGGAGAGGGTGAGGGGGAGAAGGTGAGGGGGAGAGGGAGAGGGAGAGAGTGAGGGAGAGAATGAGAGGGTGAGGGGGAGAGAGTGAGGGGGAGAGGGAGAGAGCGAGGGAGAGAGGGAGAGGGTGATGGAGAGAGGGAGGGAGAGAGGGAGAGGGTGAGGGGGAGAAGGTGAGGGGGAGAGGGAGAGGGAGAGAGTGAGGGAGAGAATGAGAGGGTGAGGGGGAGAGAGTGAGGGGGAGAGGGAGAGAGCGAGGGAGAGAGGGAGAGGGTGATGGAGAGAGGGAGGGAGTGAGCTCAGTGCCCTGTGGGTGGAAGGTGAGGGGTGGGAGCAGGTTGTTGAGGCTGGAGGACCCCGAAGCCCTCGTGGGGAGTATGTGCTCGGCTTGGCTTCGCTCTGAGGAAGGGACTGTCGGGTTGACCCTGTAACTTTATTTCCTTGTTTATCGACTCCATACCTTTGGTTTTGTACCGAGATACATTTTTCCCTGAAGGGGCACAGGGAATGGTGAGATTGTAAACCTTTCAGTGTACTCCATATCCCTGTACCTCAGGCTTCGTGCCAACAAACCTGAATCCTCATTCTAAAGGTGACCGGGACAACATAACCATTCCTTGTGGGTGAGGGGCTGTGTTTGTTGGTGATGGTGGGATTGTCAGACCGAGAGTGTAAGGGAGTGTGAGAATCGAGAGACAGGAGTGTTCCTCTGGTGCTGTGATATAAAGCAACTTACCAACCAAACAGAAAGGATCCTGTAAAACAGCGAGTGGATTGTGCAGGGAATGGGAAAAGGCAAGGCCGGTGGGAGGTCATTTTGGAGAGCAGTCAGAGACCAGGACCAGGGGGAGGGGGGAATAGGAGATCTGTGCTTTGGGACTTCCAGGTCAAAGGGGGAGTGAACAATCACTGAGCACACACATGTCTAACTCTTACTACCAACGGAATATGATTAGATTCCCTACAGTGTGGAAACAGGCCCTTCAGCCCAACTAGTCCACACCGACCCTCCGACGAGTAACCCACCCAGTCCCATTACCCTCTGACTAATGCACCAACACTACGGGCAATTTAACATGGCCCATTCACCCAACCCGCACATCTTTGGCCTGTGGGAGGAAACAGGAGACCCGGAGGAAACCCTCGCAGACACGGGGAGAATGTGCAAACTCCACACAGACAGTCGCCCGAGGCTGGGATCGAACCTGGGACCCTGGTGCTGTGAGGCAGCAATGCTAACCACTGAGCCACCGGTGTGGCCCAATAGGAAACCCAGATGGGTTTTTCCTGGCCATCCAATCACGATCATTGATAAAGTCTTAATTCCAGGTTTGACTTCAAATTCCACCATGTGCCACGGTGGGATTTGAACCGAGGTCCCCGGAACATCACGTGGGTCTCTGGATTAACAGGCCAGTGATCATGCCATTATCTCCCCACTATGTTCAATGGCAGCTGAAACCAATGAGGAAGGAGGGGAATGATGTGTGGGACATGTTTATAATTCCAATTCTTGGAAAACGATCTGCATCTATCCAATTGAATTGGTCTGTCGGAGGATTCACCTGATCAGTTGGAAATGTGATCGACCCCAGTTCCGATTCTCTCACCTGCATCAGAGCGACGAGAGCGACCAGGTCAGCCAGGGATACTTCCTGTCCTGCGATGTACGGTCTGTCCTGCAGGAAGGTGTCCTCAAAGATCTGGATGGCTGTGTGCAGATCCTGTACGGCCTCGTCCATTCTGTCCTTGGGCACTGGCTGCCCAGTTAAAACCGGCAACAGGCCCTGGGGGCAAACACATGAGGAGAGGGCACCAGGTCAAGGTTCACTCACAGGAGGTCAACCACTGCCCTGAGGATCATGGGCAGAGCAGGGCCCTACAGTTGTGTTCGGGGAAGTTTCGAACTCATTTACATGTTGCCAGGCTTCTTGAGAATGTAAATACGAAATATAACCCTCCATTTGACAAACCGGTAGCGCTATTTTGAATTACAGAGTTCTATAAGGGTTTTGTAAATCGAAAGTTTCCCCCGTCCCTCTGGACGTTTTCGCTGCGCAAATGCCACTGTGCAAGAAGCCAGTTTATTTCTTCCACCCCAAATTCAAGTTGCCTGTTTGAGCGATGAACTAAATAAAAGGCAAGCACTGTCACCAAAAAACACCCCCTGTAATCCCCAAAGAACACCCCCCTGTAATCCCCAAACACCATCCCCCTGTAATCCCCAATAACCATCCCCCTGCAATCCCCAAAAAACCATCCCCATGTAATCCTCAAACACCATCCCCATGTAATCCTCAAAAAACATCCCCCTGCAATCCCCAATAATCATCCCCCTGCAATCCCCAAACGCCATCCCAATGTAATCCTCAATAACCATCCCCCAGCAATCCCCAATGAACATCCCCCTGAAATCCGCACTAAATAATAAATATCCCCGTTATCCCCAATAAAGATTCCCTTGTTATCCCCACCAAATATCCCCGTGATCCCCAATAAACATTGCCCTGTAATCCCCAATAAACATTCCCCTGTAATCCTCAATAACCATCCCCCTGTAATCCACAAACACCATCCCCCTGTAATCCCCAAACACCATCCCCATGTAATCCCCAAACACCATCCCCATGTGATCCCCAATAACCATCCCCCTGTAATCCCCAGTAAACATCCCCCTGTAATCCTCACTAAACATCCCCCTGTAATCCCCAATAAACATTCCCCTGTAATCCGCACAAAATATCCCCTTGTAATCCCCAATAAACATCCCGCTGTAATCCCCACTAAATATCCTCCTGTAATCCCCAATAAAGATTCAACTGTAATCCCCAATAACCATCCCCCTATAATCCCCAATAACCACCCCCCTGTAATCCCTAATAAACATCTCCATGTAATCCCCAATAACCATTTCCCTGTAATCCCCAAAAAACCATCCACCTGTAATCCCCAAAAAACATCCCCCTGTAATTCCCTAAAAACACCATCCCCCTGCAATCCCCAAACACCATCCCCATGTAATCCTCAAACACCATCCCCATGTAATCCCCAATAACCATCCCCCTGTAATCCCCAATAACCATCACCCTGTATTCCCCAATAAACACCCCCTGTAATCCCCTATACCCCTCCCCTGTAATCCGCAATAACTACACCCCTGTAATCCCCAATAAACATCCCCTGTTATCCCCAATAAGCATCCCCTGTAATCCCCAATATACATCCCCCTGTAATCCCCAATAAACATCCCCTGTAATCCCCGATAAACATCCCCTGTAATCCCCAATATACATCCCCCTGTAATCCCCAATAAACATCCCCCTGTAATCCCCAATAACCATCCCACTGCAATCCACATTAACCATCCCCCTGCAATCCCAAATAAACATCCCCCTGTTATCCCCAAAAAACATCCCCTGTAATCCCCAATATACATTCCCCTGTAATCCCCAATAAACATCCCCTGTAATCCCCGATAAACATCCCCTGTAATCCCCAATATACATCCCCCTGTAATCCCCAATAAACATCCCCCTGTCATCCCCAATAAACACCCCCTGTAATCCCCAATAAACATTCCCCTGTAATCCCCAATAAACACCCCCCTGTAATCCCCAATAAACACCCCCGGTAATCCCCAATAACCATCCCCCTGTAATCGCCAATAACTATCCCCATGTAATCCCCAATAAACACCCCCCTGTAATCCCCAATAAACACCCCCGGTAATCCCCAATAAACACCCCCCTGTAATCCCCAATAAACACCCCCGGTAATACCCAATAACCATCCGCCTGTAATCACCAATAAACATCCCCCTGTAATCCCCAATAACCATCCCACTGCAATCCACATTAACAATCCCCCTACAATCCCAAATAAACATCCCCCTGTAATCCCCAATAAACATCCCCTGTAATCCCCAATAAATTCTCCCCCTGGAATCCCCAATAACCTTCCGCCTGTAATCCCCAATAACCATTCTCCTGTCATCCCCGAATAAACATCCCCCTATAATCCCCAATAACCACCCCCCTGTAATCCCTTATAAACATCTCCATGTAATCCCCAATAACCATTTCCCTGTAATCCCCAAAAAACCATCCACCTGTAATCCCCAAAAAACATCCCCCTGTAATTCCCCAAACACCATCCCCCTGCAATCCCCAAACACCATCCCCATGTAATCCTCAAACACCATCCCCATGTAATCCCCAATAACCATCCCCCTGTAATCCCCAATAACCATCACCCTGTATTCCCCAATAAACACCCCCTGGAATCCCCTATACCCCTCCCCCTGTAATCCGCAATAACTACACCCCTGTAATCCCCAATAAACATCCCCTGTTATCCCCAATAAACATCCCCTGTAATCCCCAATATACATTCCCCTGTAATCCCCAATAAACATCCCCTGTAATCCCCGATAAACATCCCCTGTAATCCCCAATATACATCCCCCTGTAATCACCAATAAACATCCCCCTGTAATCCCCAATAACCATCCCCCTGCAATCCACATTAACCATCCCCCTACAATCCCAAATAAACATCCCCCTGTAATCCCCAATAAACATCCCCTGTAATCCCCAATAAACATCCCCTGTAATCCCCAATATACATCCCCCTGTAATCACCAATAAACATCCCCCTGTAATCCCCAATAACCATCCCACTGCAATCCACATTAACCATCCCCCTACAATCCCAAATAAACATCCCCCTGCAATCCCAAATAAACATCCCCCTGTTATCCCCAAAAAACATCCCCTGTAATCCCCAATATACATCCCTCTGTAATCCCCAATAAACATCCCCCTGTAATCCCCAATAACCATCCCACTGCAATCCACATTAACCATCCCCCTGCAATCCCAAATAAACATCCCCCTGTTATCCCCAAAAAACATCCCCTGTAATCCCCAATATACATTCCCCTGTAATCCCCAATAAACATCCCCTGTAATCCCCGATAAACATCCCCTGTAATCCCCAATATACATACCCCTGTAATCCACAATAAACATCCCCCTGTCATCCCCAATAAACACCCCCTGTAATCCCCAATAAACATTCCCCTGTAATCCCCAATAAACACCCCCGGTAATCCCCAATAACCATCCCCCTGTAATCGCCAATAACTATCCCCATGTAATACCCAATAACCATCCCCTTGTAATCCCCAATAAACATCCCCTGTAATCCCCAATAAACATTCCCCTGTAATCCTCAATAACCATCCCCCGATAATCCCCAATAACCATTCCCCTGTAATCCCAATTAACATCCCCCTGAAATCGACAATAAACATCCCCCTGTAATCCCCAATAATCATCCCGCTGTATTCCCCAATAAACATCCTCTGTAATCCCCATTAACCATCCACTGCAATCCCAATAAACATCCCCCTGTAATCCCCAATAGACACCCCCATAATCCCCAATAACCATCTCCCTGTAATCCCCAATAACCATCACCCTGTATTCCCCAATAAACACCCCCTGTAATCCCCAATAACCATCCCCCTGTCATCCCCAATAAACACCCCCTGTAATCCGCAATAACCATTCCCCTGTCATCCCCAATAAACACTCCCTGTAATCCCCAATAAACATTCCCCTGTAATCCCCAATAAACATCCCCCTGAAATCCGCACTAAATCATAAATATCCCCCTGTTATCCCCAATAAACATTCCCCTGTAATCCCCATCATATATCCCCTTGGAATCCCCAATAAACATTCCCCTGTAATCCCCAAACACCATCCCCATGTAATCCCCAATAAACATCCCCCTGTAATCCCCACTAAATATCCCCCTGTAATCCCCAATAACCATACCCCTATAATCCCCAGTAAATAAACACCCCCTCTAATCTCCAATAAATATCCCCCTGTAATCCCCAATAAATATCCACCTGAAATCGCAATACCCCTCCCCCTGTAATCCCCAATATACATCCCCCTGTAATCCCCAAACACCATCCCCATGTAATCCCCAAACACCATCCCCATGTAATCCCCAATAACCATCCCCCTGTAATCCCCAATAAACATCGCCCTGAAATCCGCACAAAATCATAAATATCCCCCTGTTATCCCCAATAAACATTCCCCTGTAATCCCCATCAAATATCCCCTTGTGATCCCCAATAAACATTCCCCTGTAATCCCCAATAAACATTCCCCTGTAATCCCCAAACACCATCCCCATGTAATCCCCAGTAAACATTCCCCTGTAATCCCCAATAAACATCCCCCTGTAATCCCCACTAAATATCCCCCTGTAATCCCCAATAAACATACCCCTATAATCCCCAGTAAATAAACACCCCCTCTAATCTCCAATAAATATCCCCCTGTAATCCCCAATAAATATCCACCTGAAATCGCAATAACCCTCCCCCTGTAATCCCCAATATATGTCCCCCTGTAATCCCCAAACACCATCCCCGTGTAATCCCCAATAAACACTCCCTGTAATCCCCAATAAACATTCCCCTGTAATCCCCAATAAACATCCCCCTGAAATCCGCACTAAATCATAAATATCCCCCTGTTATCCCCAATAAACATTCCCCTGTAATCCCCATCAAATATCCCCTTGTGATCCCCAATAAACATTCCCCTGTAATCCCCAATAAACATTCCCCTGTAATCCCCAAACACCATCCCCATGTAATCCCCAATAAACATTCCCCTGTAATCCCCAATAAACATCCCCCTGTAATCCCCACTAAATATCCCCCTGTAATCCCCAATAACCATACCCCTATAATCCCCAGTAAATAAACACCCCCTCTAATCTCCAATAAATATCCCCCTGTAATCCCCAATAAATATCCACCTGAAATCGCAATACCCCTCCCCCTGTAATCCCCAATATACATCCCCCTGTAATCCCCAAACACCATCCCCATGTAATCCCCAAACACCATCCCCATGTAATCCCCAATAACCATCCCCCTGTAATCCCCAATAAACATCGCCCTGAAATCCGCACAAAATCATAAATATCCCCCTGTTATCCCCAATAAACATTCCCCTGTAATCCCCATCAAATATCCCCTTGTGATCCCCAATAAACATTCCCCTGTAATCCCCAATAAACATTCCCCTGTAATCCCCAAACACCATCCCCAAGTAATCCCCAATAAACATTCCCCTGTAATCCCCAATAAACATCCCCCTGTAATCCACAAACACCATCCCCCTGTAATCCCCAATAAACATCCCCCTGTAATCCCCACTAAATATCCCCCTGTAATCCCCAATAACCATACCCCTATAATCCCCAGTAAATAAACACCCCCTCTAATCTCCAATAAATATCCCCCTGTAATCCCCAATAAATATCCACCTGAAATCGCAATACCCCTCCCCCTGTAATCCCCAATATACATCCCCCTGTAATCCCCAAACACCATCCCCATGTAATCCCCAAACACCATCCCCATGTAATCCCCAATAACCATCCCCCTGTAAACCCCAATAAACATCCCCCTGAAATCCGCACTAAATCATAAATATCCCCCTGTTATCCCCAATAAACATTCCCCTGTAATCCCCATCAAATATCCCCCTGTGATCCCCAATAAACATTCCCCTGTAGTCCCCAATAAACATCCCCCTGTAATCCCCAATGAACATCCCCCTGTAATCCACAATAAACATCCCCCTGTAATCCCCAATACATAGTCCCCTGTAATCCCAATAAACATCGCCCTGTAATCCCCAATAGACACCCCCATAATCCCCAATAACCATCTACCTGTAATCCCCAATAACCATCACCCTGTATTCCCCAATAAACACCCCCTGTAATCCCCAATAACCATCCCCCTGTCATCCCCAATAAACACCCCCTGTAATCCGCAATAACCATTCCCCTGTCATCCCCAATAAACACTCCCTGTAATCCCCAATAAACATTCCCCTGTAATCCCCAATAAACATCCCCCTTAAATCCGCACTAAATCATAAATATCCCCCTGTTATCCCCAATAAACATTCCCCTGTAATCCCCATCAAATATCCCCTTGTGATCCCCAATAAACATTCCCCTGTAATCCCCAATAAACATTCCCCTGTAATCCCCAAACACCATCCCCATGTAATCCCCAATAAACATTCCCCTGTAATCCCCAATAAACATCCCCCTGTAATCCCCACTAAATATCCCCCTGTAATCCCCAATAAACATACCCCTATAATCCCCAGTAAATAAACACCCCCTCTAATCTCCAATAAATATCCCCCTGTAATCCCCAATAAATATCCACCTGAAATCGCAATACCCCTCCCCCTGTAATCCCCAATATACATCCCCCTGTAATCCCCAAACACCATCCCCATGTAATCCCCAAACACCATCCCCAATTAATCCCCAATAACCATCCCCCTGTAATCCCCAATAAACATCCCCCTGAAATCCGCACTAAATCATAAATATCCCCCTGTTATCCCCAATAAACATTTCCCTGTAATCCCCATCAAATATCCCCTTGTGATCCCCAATAAACATTCCCCTGTAATCCCCAATAAACATTCCCCTGTAATCCCCAAACACCATCCCCATGTAATCCCCAATAAACATTCCCCTGTAATCCCCAATAAACATCCCCCTGTAATCCCCACTAAATATCCCCCTGTAATCCCCAATAACCATACCCCTATAATCCCCAGTAAATAAACACCCCCTCTAATCTCCAATAAATATCCCCCTGTAATCCCCAATAAATATCCACCTGAAATAGCAATACCCCGCCCCCTGTAATCCCCAATATACATCCCCCTGTAATCCCCAAACACCATCCCCGTGTAATCCCCAATAAACATCCCCATGTAATCCCAATAACTATAACCCTGTAATCCCCAATAAACATCCCCCTGAAATCCGCACTAAATCATAAATATCCCCCTGTTATCCCCAATAAACATTCCCCTGTAATCCCCATCAAATATCCCCCTGTAATCCCCAATGAACATCCCCCTGTAATCCACAATACATAGTCCCCTGTAATCCCAATAAACATCCCCCTGTAATCCCCAATAATCATCCCCCTGTAATCCCCAATACATAGTCCCCTGTAATCCCAATAAACATCCCCCTGTAATCCCCAATAGACACCCCCATAATCCCCAATAACCATCTCCCTGTAATCCCCAATAACCATCCCCCTGTATTCCCCAATAAACACCCCCTGTAATCCCCAATAACCATCCCCCTGTCATCCCCAATAAACACCCCCTGTAATCCGCAATAACCATTCCCCTGTCATCCCCAATAAACACTCCCTGTAATCCCCAATAAACATTCCCCTGTAATCCCCAATAAACACCCCCGGTAATCCCCAATAACCATCCCCCTGTAATCGCCAATAACTATCCCCATGTAATCCCCAATAACCATCCCCCTGTAATCCCCAAACAACATCCCCATGTAATCCCCAAACACCATCCCCATGTAATCCCCAATAACCATCCCCCTGTAATCCCCAATAAACATCCCCCTGAAATCCGCACTAAATCATAAATATCCCCCTGTTATCCCCAATAAACGTTCCCCTGTAATCCCCATCAAATATCCCCCTGTGATCCCCAATAAACATTCCCCTGTAATCCCCAATAAACATTCCCCTGTAATCCCCAAACACCATCCCTCTGTAATCCCCAAACACCATCCCCATGTAATCCCCAATAAACATCCCCCTGTAATCCCCAATAAACATCCCCCTGTAATCCCCACTAAATATCCCCCTGTAATCCCCAATAAACATTCCCCTGTAATCCCCAATAAACATCCCCCTGTAATCCCCAATAAACACACCCCATAATCCCCAATAACCATACCCCTATAATCCCCAGTAAATAAACACCCCCTCTAATCTCCAATAAATATCCCCCTGTAATCCCCAATAAATATCCACCTGTAAAACCCAATAAACTCCCCCCTGTCATCGCCAAAAACCAGCCCCTGTAATCCCCAATAACTATCCCCCTGAAATCGCAATACCCCTCCCCCTGTAATCCCCAATATACATCTCCCTGTAATCCCCAAACACCATCCCCGTGTAATCCCCAATAAACATCCCCATGTAATCCCAATAACTATACCTCTGTAATCCCCCAAAACCATCCCCTTGTAAACCCCAATAACCATCCCACTTTAATCCCCAATAATCATGCCCCTGTAATCCCAATAACCATCCCCATGTAATCCCAGAAACCATCCCCCTGCAATCCCCAAACACCATCCCCATGTCATCCCCAAACACCATCCCCATGTAATCCTCAATAACCATCCCCCTGTAATCCCCAATAAACATCCCCCTGAAATCCGCACTAAATAATAAACATCCCCCTGTTATCCCCAATAAACATACCCCTGTAATCCCCACCAAATATCCCCCTGTGATCCCCAATAAACATACCCCTGTAATCCCCAATAAACATTCCCCTGTAATCCACAATAACCATCCCCCTGTAATCCCCAAACACCATCCCCCTGTAATCCCCAAACACCAACCCCATGTAATCCCCAATAAACATTCCGCTGTAATCCCCACTAAATATCTTCTTGTAATCCCCAATAAACACCCCGCTGTAATCCCCACTAAATATCCCCCTGTAATCCCCAATAAACATCCCGCTGTAATCCCCACTAAATATCCCCTTGTAATCCCCAATAAACACCCCGCTGTAATCCCCACTAAATATCCCCCTGTAATCCCCAATAAACATCTCGCTGTAATCCCCACTAAATATCCCCCTGTAATACCCAATAACCATCCCACTGTAATCCCCAATAACCATCCCCCTATAATCCCCAATAAACACCCCCTATCATCTCCAATAAATATCCCCCTGTGATCCCCAATAAATATCCACCTGTAAACCCCAATAAACATTCCCCTGTAATCCCCAATAACCGTCTCCCTGTAATCCCCAAACATCATCCCCCTGTAATCCCCATACACCATCCCCATGTAATCCCCAATAAACATCCCCCTGTAATCCCCAATAAACATTCCCCTGTAATCCCCAATAAACATCCCCCTGTAATCCCCTATAAACACACCCCGTAATCTCCAATAACCATCCCCCTATAATCCCCAATAAACACCCCCTCTAATCTCCAATAAATATCCACCTGTAATCCTCAATAAATATCCACCTGTAATACCCAACAAACTCCCCCCGGTAATCGCCAAAACCATCCCCTGTAATCCCCAATAACTATCCCCCTGAAATCGCAATAACCATCCCCCACTAATCCCCAATAACAATCTTCCTGAAATCGCAATAACCATCCCCCTGTAATCCCCAATAACCATCCACCTGTAATCTCAAATAACTATCAACCTGTAATCCCCAATAAACATCCCCCGTAATCCCCAATAAACACTACCCCTGTTATCCGCAATAACCTGCCCCCTGTAATCCCCCAATAAACACCCTCCTGTAATCCCCATTAAGCATCCCCCTGTATTCCCCAATAACCATCTTCCTGTAATCCCAAATAAACACCCCCTGTAATCCCCAAACACCATTCCCCTGTAATCCTCAATAACCATCCCCCTGTAATCCCCAAACACCATCCCCCTGTAATCCCCAAACACCATCCCCCTGTAATCCCCAATAAACATCCCCCTGTATTTCCCGGATGAACATCCCCCTGTAATCCCCAATACATAGTCCCCTGTAATCCCCAATAGACATCCCCATAATCCCCAATAACCATTCTCCTATAATACCCAATAAACACCCCCTGTAATCCCCAATAAACATTCCCCTGTAATCCCCAATAAACACCCCCGGTAATCCCCAATAACCATCCCCCTGTAATCGCCAATAACTATCCCCATGTAATCCCCAATAACCATCCCCCTGTAATCCCCAAACAACATCCCCATGTAATCCCCAAACACCATCCCCATGTAATCCCCAATAACCATCCCCCTGTAATCCCCAATAAACATCCCCCTGAAATCCGCACTAAATCATAAATATCCCCTGTTATCCCCAATAAACGTTCCCCTGTAATCCCCATCAAATATCCCCCTGTGATCCCCAATAAACATTCCCCTGTAATCCCCAATAAACATTCCCCTGTAATCCCCAAACACCATCCCTCTGTAATCCCCAAACACCATCCCCATGTAATCCCCAATAAACATCCCCCTGTAATCCCCAATAAACATCCCCCTGTAATCCCCACTAAATATCCCCCTGTAATCCCCAATAAACATTCCCCTGTAATCCCCAATAAACATCCCCCTGTAATCCCCAATAAACACACCCCATAATCCCCAATAACCATACCCCTATAATCCCCAGTAAATAAACACCCCCTCTAATCTCCAATAAATATCCCCCTGTAATCCCCAATAAATATCCACCTGTAAAACCCAATAAACTCCCCCCTGTCATCGCCAAAAACCAGCCCCTGTAATCCCCAATAACTATCCCCCTGAAATCGCAATACCCCTCCCCCTGTAATCCCCAATATACATCTCCCTGTAATCCCCAAACACCATCCCCGTGTAATCCCCAATAAACATCCCCATGTAATCCCAATAACTATACCTCTGTAATCCCCCAAAACCATCCCCTTGTAAACCCCAATAACCATCCCACTTTAATCCCCAATAATCATGCCCCTGTAATCCCAATAACCATCCCCATGTAATCCCAGAAACCATCCCCCTGCAATCCCCAAACACCATCCCCATGTCATCCCCAAACACCATCCCCATGTAATCCTCAATAACCATCCCCCTGTAATCCCCAATAAACATCCCCCTGAAATCCGCACTAAATAATAAACATCCCCCTGTTATCCCCAATAAACATACCCCTGTAATCCCCACCAAATATCCCCCTGTGATCCCCAATAAACATACCCCTGTAATCCCCAATAAACATTCCCCTGTAATCCACAATAACCATCCCCCTGTAATCCCCAAACACCATCCCCCTGTAATCCCCAAACACCAACCCCATGTAATCCCCAATAAACATTCCGCTGTAATCCCCACTAAATATCTTCTTGTAATCCCCAATAAACACCCCGCTGTAATCCCCACTAAATATCCCCCTGTAATCCCCAATAAACATCCCGCTGTAATCCCCACTAAATATCCCCTTGTAATCCCCAATAAACACCCCGCTGTAATCCCCACTAAATATCCCCCTGTAATCCCCAATAAACATCTCGCTGTAATCCCCACTAAATATCCCCCTGTAATACCCAATAACCATCCCACTGTAATCCCCAATAACCATCCCCCTATAATCCCCAATAAACACCCCCTATCATCTCCAATAAATATCCCCCTGTGATCCCCAATAAATATCCACCTGTAAACCCCAATAAACATTCCCCTGTAATCCCCAATAACCGTCTCCCTGTAATCCCCAAACATCATCCCCCTGTAATCCCCATACACCATCCCCATGTAATCCCCAATAAACATCCCCCTGTAATCCCCTATAAACACACCCCGTAATCTCCAATAACCATCCCCCTATAATCCCCAATAAACACCCCCTCTAATCTCCAATAAATATCCACCTGTAATCCTCAATAAATATCCACCTGTAATACCCAACAAACTCCCCCCGGTAATCGCCAAAACCATCCCCTGTAATCCCCAATAACTATCCCCCTGAAATCACAATAACCATCCCCCACTAATCGCCAATAACAATCTTCCTGAAATCGCAATAACCATCCCCCTGTAATCCCCAATAACCAACCCCCTGTAATCTCAAATAACTATCAACCTGTAATCCCCAATAAACATCCCCCGTAATCCCCAATAAACACTACCCCTGTTATCCGCAATAACCTGCCCCCTGTAATCCCCCAATAAACACCCTCCTGTAATCCCCATTAAGCATCCCCCTGTATTCCCCAATAACCATCTTCCTGTAATCCCAAATAAACACCCCCTGTAATCCCCAAACACCATTCCCCTGTAATCCTCAATAACCATCCCCCTGTAATCCCCAAACACCATCCCCCTGTAATCCCCAAACACCATCCCCCTGTAATCCCCAATAAACATCCCCCTGTATTTCCCGGATGAACATCCCCCTGTAATCCCCAATACATAGTCCCCTGTAATCCCCAATAGACATCCCCATAATCCCCAATAACCATTCTCCTATAATACCCAATAAACACCCCCTGTAATCCCCAATAAACATTCCCCTGTAATCCCCAATAAACACCCCCTGTATTCCCCAATATACACCCCCGGTAATCCCCAATAACCATCCCCCTGTAATCGCCAATAACCATCCCCTTGTAATCCCCAATAAACATCCCCTGTAATCCCCAATAAACACCCTCCTGTAATCCCCATTAAGCATCCCCCTGTATTCCCCAATAACCATCTTCCTGTAATCCCAAATAAACACCCCCTGCAATCCCCAATAACCATTCCCCTGTAATCCCCAATAACCATCATCCTGTAATCCCCAATACCCCTCCACCTGTAATCCCCAATAACCACGCCCCTGTAATCCCCTATAATCAACCCCGTGTAATCCCCAATATACATCCCCCTGTAATCCCCAATAAACATCCCCCTGTAATCCCCAATAACCATCCCACTGCAATCCATATTAACCATCCCCCTGCAATCCCAAATAAACATCCCCCTGTTATCCCCAAAAAACATCCCCTGTAATCCCCAATATACATTCCCCTGTAATCCCCAATAAACATCCCCTGTAATCCCCGATAAACATCCCCTGTAATCCCCAATATACATCCCCCTGTAATCCCCAATAAACATCCCCCTGTCATCCCCAATAAACACCCCCTGTAATCCCCAATAAACACTCCCCTGTAATCCCCAATAAACACCCCCCTGTAATCCCCAATAAACACCCCCGGTAATCCCCAATAACCATCCCCCTGTAATCGCCAATAACTATCCCCATGTAATACCCAATAACCATCCCCTTGTAATCCCCAATAAACATCCCCTGTAATCCCCAATAAACATTCCCCTGTAATCCTCAATAACCATCCCCCGATAATCCCCAATAACCATTCCCCTGTAATCCCAATTAACATCCCCCTGAAATCGACAATTAAACATCCCCCTGTAATCACCAATAATCATCCCGCTGTATTCCCCAATAAACATCCTCTGTAATCCTCATTAACCATCCACTGCAATCCCAATAAACATCCCCCTGTAATCCCCAAATCACCATCCCCCTGTAATCACTAATAAACACCCCCTGTAATCCCCAATAACCACCCCCCTGTAATCCCCAATAACCATTTCCCTGTAATCCCCAAAAAACCATCCACCTGTAATCCCCAAAAAACATCCCCCTGTAATTCCCCAAACACCATCCCCCTGCAATCCCCAAACACCATCCCCATGTAATCCTCAAACACCATCCCCATGTAATCCCCAATAACCATCCCCCTGTAATCCCCAATAACCATCACCCTGTATTCCCCAATAAACACCCCCTGTAATCCCCTATACCCCTCCCCCTGTAATCCGCAATAACTACACCCCTGTAATCCCCAATAAACATCCCCTGTTATCCCCAATAAACATCCCCTGTAATCCCCAATATACATTCCCCTGTAATCCCCAATAAACATCCCCTGTAATCCCCGATAAACATCCCCTGTAATCCCCAATATACATCCCCCTGTAATCCCCAATAAACATCCCCCTGTAATCCCCAATAACCATCCCACTGCAATCCACATTAACCATTCCCCTACAATCCCAAATAAACATCCCCCTGTAATCCCCAATAAACATCCCCTGTAATCCCCAATAAATTCTCCCCCTGGAATCCCCAATAACCTTCCCCCTGTAATCCCCAATAACCATCCTCCTGTAATCCCCGAATAAACATCCCCCTATAATCCCCAATAACCACCCCCCTGTAATCCCTAATAACCATTTCCCTGTAATCCCCAAAAAACCATCCACCTGTAATCCCCAAAAAACATCCCCCTGTAATTCCCCAAACACCATCCCCCTGCAATCCCCAAACACCATCCCCATGTAATCCTCAAACACCATCCCCATGTAATCCCCAATAACCATCCCCCTGTAATCCCCAATAACCATCACCCTGTATTCCCCAATAAACACCCCCTGTAATCCCCTATACCCCTCCCCTGTAATCTGCAATAACTACACCCCTGTAATCCCCAATAAACATCCCCTGTTAACCCCAATAAACATCCCCTGTAATCCCCAATATACATCCCCCTGTAATCCCCAATAAACATCCCCTGTAATCCCCGATAAACATCCCCTGTAATCCCCAATATACATCCCCCTGTAATCCCCAATAAACATCCCCCTGTAATCCCCAATAACCATCCCACTGCAATCCACATTAACCATCCCCCTGCAATCCCAAATAAACATCCCCCTGTAATCCCCAATATACATCCCCTGAAATCCCCAATAAATTCTCCCCCTGGAATCCCCAATAACCTTCCCCCTGTAATCCCCAATAACCATCCTCCTGTAATCCCCGAATAAACATCCCCCTATAATCCCCAATAACCACCCCCCTGTAATCCCTAATAACTATCCCCCTGTAATCCCCAATAAACACTCCCCCTGTAATCCCCAATATCCATTCCCCTGAAATACCCAATAACCATCCCCCTGTAATCCCAATTAACATCCCCCTGTAATCCCCAATAAACAACCCCGTTATCCCCAAAAAGCAACCTCCTGTGATCCCTAATAACCAACCCCCTGTGATCCCCAATAACCATCCCCCTGTAATCCCAATTAACATCCCCCTGTAATCCACAATAAACATCCCCCTGTAATCCCCAATAAATTCTCCCCCTGGAATCCCCAATAACCTTCCCCTTGTAATCCCCAATAACCATCCTCCTGTAATCCCCGAATAAACATCCCCTGTAATCCCCAATAAATTCTCCCCCTGGAATCCCCAATAACCATCCTCCTGTTAACCCCAATAAACATCCACCTGTAATCCCCAATAACCATCCCCCTGTAATCCCCAATAAACATCCCCTGTAATCCCCAATAAATTCTCCCCCTGGATTCCCCAATAACCTTCCCTCTGTAATACCCAATAACCATCCTCCTGTAATCCCCGAATAAACATCCCCCTGTAATCCCCAATAACCACCCCCCTGTAATCCCCAATAACTATCCCCCTGTAATCCCAAATAACCATCCCCCTGTAATCCCCAATAAACACTCCCCCTGTAATCCCCAATATCCATTCCCCTGAAATACCCAATAACCATCCCCCTGTAATCCCCAATAAACATCCCCCTGTAATCCCCAATAACCATCCCCCTGCAATCCCAAATAAACATCCCCCTGCAATCCCCAATTAACATCCCCCTGTAATCCCCAAAAACCTTCCCCTGTAATCCCCAATAAACATCTCCCTGTAATCCCCAATAACCATCCCACTGCAATCCACAATAACCATCCCCATGTAATCCCCAATAAACACTCCCCCTGCAATCCCAAATAAACATCCCCCTGCAATCGGGGAGAAAGAGAGGACTGCAGATGCTGGAGATCAGAGCTGGAAAAGCGCAGCAGGTCAGGCAGCATCCAAGGAACAGGAGAATCGACGTTTCGGGCATAAGCCCTTCTTCAGGATTCCTGAAGAAGGGCTTATGCCCGAAACGTCGATTCTCCTGTTCCTTGAATCCCCCTGCAGTCCCCAATAACAATCCCCCTGTAATTCCCAATTAACCATCCCCCTGTAATCCCCAATAAAAGCCTCCCTGTGATCCTCAATAAACATCCCCCTGTAATCCCCAGTAAACATCCCCCTGGAATCCCCAATAAACATCCCGCAGTAATGCCCAATAAATATCCCCCTGTAATCCCAATAACCATCCCCCTGTAAACCCCAATAACCATCACCCTGTAATCCCCGAATAAACATCCCTCATAATCCCCAATAAACTTCTCCCTGTAATCCCCAATAACCCTCCCCCTGTAATCCCCAATAACCATGCCCCTGTAATCCTCAATAAACATCCCCCTGTAATCCCCCATAAACATCCCTCTGGAATCCCCAATACCCCTCCCCCTGTAATCCCCAATAACCATGCCCCTGTAATCCCCAATAAACATCCCCCTGTAATCCCCAATAAACATCCCCCCGTAATCCCCAATAACCATCCTCGTGTAATCCCCAATAAACACTCCCCATCAACCCCATTAACATCCCCCTGTAATCCCCAATAAACATCCCCCTGTAATCCCCAATAACCATCCCCCTGTAATCCCCAAGAAACATTCCTGTCCTCCCCAATAAACATTCCCCATCAACCCCATTAAACATCCCCCGATAATCCCCCGTATATGTGTTCCCTATAAGACATTGGTGATGTTACCCTGAACATTTTCATCCTGCTTCCCTGATATCGAACGGTCATGTGCTGCCAGGCCAGATACTCATCCACTCGGGCACGCCTCTGGAGATCAGCCGGGTACCAGTGGTCGGGTGTCTTGTATTTACACGCCAGGTATTTGAGAATCGCCACACTTCAGGAGAGAATCAGAGAGACAGTCCGTTATTATCACTCTCTGTCAGTGTCACTCTCTATCTCGGGGTCACTCTTTGTGTCTCAGGGTCACTCTGTCTCAGGGTCACTCAGTCTGTCAGGGACACACTGTCTGTCAGGGACATGCTCTGTCTCAGTGACACTCTCTATCAAGGACACTGTCTCAGGGTCATTCTGTGTCAGGGTCATTCTGTGTCAGGGACACTCCCTGTCAGGGTTACTCTGTCTCAGCGTCACACTCTGTCTCTGGGACATCTGTCTCAGGGTCACTCTGCCTCAGGGACACACTCTGTCTCAGGGTCACTTTGTCTCAGGGACACTCTCTGTCTCAGGGACACTCTCTGTCTCAGGGTCACTTTGTCTCAGGGACACTCTGTCTCAGGGACACTCTGTGTCTCAGGGTCACTTTGTCTCAGGGACAATCTCTGTCTCAGGGTCACTTTGTCTCAGGGACACTCTGTCTCAGGGACACTCTGTATCTCAGGGTCACTTTGTCTCAGGGACACTCTCTGTCTCAGGGTCACTTTGTCTCAGGGACACTCTGTCTCAGGGACACTCCCTGTCAGGGTCACTCTGTCTCAGCGTCACACTCTGTCTCAGGGACACACTCTGTCGATGGGTCACTCTGTTTCAGGGATACATAGAACATAGAAAAATACAGCGCAGTACAGGCCCTTTGGCCCTCGATGTTGCGCCGATCCAAGCCCACCTAACCTACACTAGCCCACTATCCTCCATATGCCTATCCAATGCCCGCTTAAATGCCCATAAAGAGGGAGAGTCCACCACTGCTACTGGCAGGGCATTCCATGAACTCACGACTCGCTGAGTAAAGAACCTACCCCTAACATCTGTCCTATACCTACCACCCCTTAATTTAAAGCTATGACCCCTTGTAATAGCTGACTCCATACATGGAAAAAGGTTCTCATGGTCAACCCTATCTAAACCCCTAATCATCTTGTACACCTCTATCAAGTCACCCCTAAACCTCCTTTTCTCCAATGAAAACAACCCCAAGTGCCTCAGCCTTTCCTCATACGATCTTCCTACCATACCAGGCAACATCCTGGTAAACCTCCTCTGCACCCGTTCCAGTGCCTCCACATCCTTCCTATAGTATGGCGACCAAAACTGCACACAATACTCCAGATGCGGCCGCACCAGAGTCTTATACAACTGCAACATGACCTCAGGACTCCGGAACTCAATTCCTCTACCAATAAAAGCCAGTACGCCATATGCCTTCTTCACCGCACTATTTACCTGGGTGGCAACTTTCAGAGATCTGTGTACATGGACACCAAGATCCCTCTGCTCATCCACACTACCAAGTATCCGACCATTAGCCCAGTACCCCATCTTTTTGTTACTCCTACCAAAGTGAATCACCTCACACTTAGCTACATTGAACTCCATTTGCCACCTTTCTGCCCAGTTCTGCAGCTTATCTATATCCCGCTGTAACCTGCCACATCCTTCCTCACTGTCAACAACTCCTCCGACTTTCGTATCATCCGCAAACTTGCTCACCCAACCTTCTAACCCCTCTTCCAGGTCATTTATAAAAATGACAAACAGCAATGGTCCCAAAACAGATCCTTGCGGAACACCGCTAGTAACGGCACTCCAAGATGAGCCTTTACCATCAACTACTACCCTCTGTCTTCTTCCAGCCAGCCAACTCCTAACCAAACCTCCAACTCACCCTCAATGCCATACCTCCGTATTTTTTGCAGTAGTCTACCATGGGGAACATTATCAAACGCCTTACTAAAATCCATATACACCACATCTACCGCTTTCCCCTCGTCCACCTCCTTAGTCACCTTCTCAAAGAATTCAATAAGGTTTGTGAGGCACGACCTGCCCTTCACAAAACCATGCTGACTGTCCTTGATCACATTATTCCTATCCAGATGTTCATAAATCCTATCCCTTACAATTCTCTCTAAGACTTTGCCCACAACAGAAGTGAGACTCACCGGCCTATAGATACTAGGGTTATCCCTACTCCCCTTTTTGAACAAGGGAACCACATTTGCTAGCCTCCAATCTTCTGGCACTACTCCTGTAGACAACGAGGACATAAAAATCAAGGCCAATGGCTCTGCAATCTCCTCCCTTGCTTCCCAAAGAATCCTAGGATAAATGCCATCAGGCCCAGGGGACTTATCTATTTTCACCCTTTCCAGAATTTCCAACACCTCTTCTCTACATACCTCAAAGCCATCCATTCTACTTAATTGTGACTCAGTACTCACATTGACAACAATGTCCTGTTCCTGATTGAATACTGACAAAAAATATTCATTCAGTGTCTCCCCAATCTCTTCAGCCTCCACACGCAACTTCCCACTACTATCCTTGACTGGACCTATTCCTACCCTAGTCATTGTTTTATTCCTGACATACCTATAGAAAGCCTTTGGGTTTTCCCTAATCCTACCAACTAAGGACCTTTCATTTCCCCTCCTTGCTGCTCTTAGCTCTCTCTTCAGGTCCTTCCTGGCTACCTTATAACTCTCAATCGCCCCAATTGAACCTTCACGCCTCATCTTTACATAGGCCGCCCTCTTCCATTTAACAAGGGATTCCAATTCCTTATTAAACCACGGCTCCCTCACACAACCCTTTCCTCCCTGCCTGACAGGTACATACTTATCAAGGACACTCAATAGTTGCTCCTTGAACAAGCTCCACATATCAATTACGCCCTTGCCTTGAAGCCTACTTTTCCAAGCCACGCATCCTAGGTCGTGCCTCACCGCATCATAATTTCCCTGCCCCCAGCTATAACTCTTGCCCTGCAGTGCACACTTATCCCTCTCCATCACTAGAGTAAAAGTAACCGAATTGTGGTCACTGTCCCCAAAGTGCTCACCTACCTCCAATTCTAATACCTGGCCTGGTTCGTTACCCAGAACCAAATCCAGTATGGCCTCACCTCTTGTTGGCCTACCTACATATTGTGTCAGGAAACCCTCCTGCACACATTGGACAAACACTGACCCATCTAACGAACTTGAGCTATAGCTTTCCCAGTCAATATCAGGAAAGTTAAAGTCCCCCATAACAACCACCCTATTACTTTCACTCTTCTCCTAATCATCCTCGCAATCCTTTCTTCTACGTCTCTAGGACTATTAGGAGGCCTGTAGAAAACTCCTAACAGGGTGACCTCACCTTTCCTATTCCTAACCTCAGCCCAAACTACCTCAGATGGCGAGTTTTCATCCATCGTCCTTTCCACCGCTGTAATACGATCTTTGACAAGCAATGCCACACCTCCCCCTCTTTTACCCCCATCTCTGACCCTACTAAAACATTTAAACCCTGGAACCTGCAACAGCCAATCCTGTCCCTGTTCTAGCCATGTCTCCGTAATAGCCACAACATTGAAGTATACACACTTCAAGCCACTTTCCTGTTTACAGGCACCCTCCTTTGAGATTGATGCCATGTTCCTAACCTCCCTACACTCCAGGTCCTGCACCCTAAAGCTACAGTCTAGGTTTCCATGCCCCTGCAGAGTTAGTTTAAACCCCCCCCAAGAGCACTAGCAAACCTCCCCCCAAGGATACTGGTGCCCCTCAGGTTCAGGTGCAGACCATCCTGTTTATAGAGGTCCCACCTTCCCCAGAAAGAACCCCAGTTATCCAAATCCCGGAATCCCTCCCTCCTGCACCATCCCTGTAGCCACGCATTTAACTGTTCTCTCTCCCTATTCCTCAACTCTCTATCACGTGGCACTGTGTCTCAGGGACACTGTCTCAGGGTCACTCTCTGTCCCAGGGTCACTCTGTGTGTCAGGGACACTGTCTCAGGGTCACTCTGTCTCAGGGTCACACACTGTCTCTGGGACACTGAGTGTCAGGGAAAATGTCTCAGGGTCACTCTGTGTCAGGGACACTCTCTGTGTCAGGGTCACTCTCTGTCTCAGGGACAACGTCTCAGGGTCACTCTGTGTCTCAGGGACAATGTCTCAGGGTCACTCTGTCTCAGGGTCACTCTATGTGTCAGGGACACTGTCTCAGGGTCACACTGTCTCAGGGTCACTCTCTGTCTCAGGTTCACTCTGTCTCAGGGTCAGTGTGTGTGTTAGGGTCACACTCTGTCTCAGAGTCACTCTGTCTCAGGGTCACTCTCTGTCTCAGGGAACCTCTCTGTCTCAGCGACAATGTCTCAGGGTCACTCTCTGTCTCAGGGACACTCTCTGTCTCAGGGTCACTCTCTGTGTCAGGGTCACTCTCTGTCTCAGGGACAATGTCTCAGGGTCACTCTGTGCGTAAGAGACGCTGTCTCAAGGTCACACTGTCTCAGGGACACTGTGTGTGTCAGGGTCACTCTCTGTCTCAGGGTCACTCTGTCTCAGGGACACTCTCTGTCTCAGGACATTCTCTGTCTCAGGGTCACTCTGTCTCAGGGTCACTCTGTCTCAGGAACAATGTCTCAGGGACACTCTGTCTCAGGGACACTGTCTCAGGGACACTGTCTCAGGGTCACTCTCTGTCTCAGGGACACTCTGTCAAAGGGACACTGTCTCTGGGTCACTCTCTGTCTCAGGGTCACTCTGTCTCAGGGACACTGTCTCAGGGTCACTCTCTGTCCCAGGGTCACTCTGTGTGTCAGGGACACTGTCTCAGGGTCACTCTGTCTCAGGGTCACACACTGTCTCTGGGACACTGAGTGTCAGGGAAAATGTCTCAGGGTCACTCTGTGTCAGGGACACTCTCTGTGTCAGGGTCACTCTCTGTCTCAGGGACAACGTCTCAGGGTCACTCTGTGTCTCAGGGACAATGTCTCAGGGTCACTCTGTCTCAGGGTCACTCTATGTGTCAGGGACACTGTCTCAGGGTCACACTGTCTCAGGGTCACTCTCTGTCTCAGGTTCACTCTGTCTCAGGGTCAGTGTGTGTGTTCGGGTCACACTCTGTCTCAGAGTCACTCTGTCTCAGGGTCACTCTCTGTCTCAGGGAACCTCTCTGTCTCAGGGACAATGTCTCAGGATCACTCCCTGTCTCAGGGACACTCTCTGTCTCAGGTTCACTCTGTCTCAGGGTCAGTGTGTGTGTTAGGGTCACACTCTGTCTCAGAGTCACTCTGTCTCAGGGTCACTCTCTGTCTCAGGGAACCTCTCTGTCTCAGCGACAATGTCTCAGGGTCACTCTCTGTCTCAGGGACACTCTCTGTCTCAGGGTCACTCTCTGTGTCAGGGTCACTCTCTGTCTCAGGGACAATGTCTCAGGGTCACTCTGTGCGTAAGAGACGCTGTCTCAAGGTCACACTGTCTCAGGGACACTGTGTGTGTCAGGGTCACTCTCTGTCTCAGGGTCACTCTGTCTCAGGGACACTCTCTGTCTCAGGACATTCTCTGTCTCAGGGTCACTCTGTCTCAGGGTCACTCTGTCTCAGGAACAATGTCTCAGGGACACTGTCTCAGGGACACTGTCTCAGGGACACTGTCTCAGGGTCACTCTCTGTCTCAGGGACACTCTGTCAAAGGGACACTGTCTCAGGGACACTCTGTCAAAGGGACACTGTCTCTGGGTCACTCTCTGTCTCAGGGTCACTCTGTCTCAGGGATACTCTGTCTCAGGGACACTCTCTGTCTCAGGGTCACTCTTTGTCTCAGGATCACTCTGTTTCAGGGACACTCTGTCTCAGGGACACTCTGTCTCAGGGACACTCTGTCTCAGGATCACACTCTGTCTCAGGGTCACTCTCTGTCTCAGGGACACTCTGTCTCAGGAACAATGCCTCAGGGACACTCTGTCTCAGGGACACTGTCTCAGGGACACTCTCTGTCTCAGGGTCGCTCTGTCTCAGGGACACTCTCTGTCTCAGGGTCACTCTGTCTCAGGGACACTCTGTCTCAGGGACACTGTCTCAGGGTCACTCTCTGTCTCAGGGACAGAGCAGTGTTTGTTTTGAACACAGAAGCATGCCCTCACCTCTCTCCCATGGTGAAAGCTCCATCCTTGAGCGCTGGCACCAGTCTGAGGGGATTCACTTTGCCAAAGTCCTCACTGTACTGCTGACCTGCAGACAATACAAGACACAGGAAACTGGAGCAGATGGTAACAGGCAGTTTCACATGCCCCACGGTGACACCTCACCTATCCATGGGACAGCCTGATTGGGGATTGGGGGGAAGGGAGCGGGAGGGCGAGGGGGAGGGGGAGGGAGAGGAGGGGGTGGAGGGTGAGGGAAGGGGGGAGACTGATCAGGGAGAGATCAGAGAGGTGGTGATGAAGGCGTGACAGAGGGAAAGAAAAGGAGAGGGAGGCAAACTTGAGAGAAATATTAGGGGGAGAAGCAGAGAGTGCTGGAGAAACGCAGCAGGTCTGGGCAATTCCGATAGAGCCAGAATGAACATTTTGGGCTCCAGTGCAGCTCCTGTTCAGAACTGAGTTTGAGATTTACTCCATCCACAGTCCTTCACCCTGATAAGCAGAGCTGCAGAGTGGCAGGAGAGAGGAATGAAAACAGATTTCCTACAATCTAGCAGAGACAGCTGAGGTCAGAGTGAGCTCTCTGTCCTACCTGCAAACAGATCGACCTGCTTAAACTCAAACGCAATGTTATTCTTCTTGGCGAAAATGTAGACAGCCCGGCAGGGCTGTGAGTGCAGATCCAAGTACAGCTCCAAACCCATGCTGCTGCTTCCAGACTTTGCAGAATAACAAGACTCAGGGAATCAGCAGCTCAGTCTTTGTCTGATGTCAAACCAATCCCTCCCCCAGTTCCCACAAACACACAGCAGAGAGGAAGGGACTGAAGGTTAAGTGGGACAGTGTGTGTGTGTGTGTGTGTGTGTGGGGGGGGGGTGGGGGTGGGGAGGGGGGGGTTGGGGGTTGCTGGGTGCAGTGCCTCATAGTTCACTCGGGAGTTCAACTTGCTTTCTATTTGCTGACTGTGTAAAGGTGAAGTTAGACAGACAGTACAACACCTTGTCACCTGCTCAGACTGCCCACCATTGGCCCCTGTTGGCAGGTAGCTACTGAACCCGTTTGGTTCAGAATGGAATTGTATCGGGGTCTGAGCCAACACAGACTATATTGGTAGGACAACCCAGGGCAGGACTTATACCCTTAATGGTAAGGTCCGAGGGAGTGTTGCTGAACAAAGAGACCTTGGAGTGCAGCTTCATAGCTCCTTGAAAGTGGAGTCGCAGGTAGGAAGGATAGTGAAGAAGGTGTTTGGTATGCTTTCCTTTATTGGTCAGAGTATTGAGTAGAGCAGTTGGGAGGTCATGTTGTGACTGTACAGGACACTGGTTAGGCCACTGTTGGAATGTTGCGTACAGTTCTGGTCTCCCCACTATAAAAAAGATGCTGTTAAGCTTGAAAGGGGTTCAAAAAAAGATTTATAAGGACGTTGCCAGGATTGAAGAGTTTGAGCTATAGGGAGCGGTTGAATGGGATGGAACTGTTTTCCCTGGAGCGTCGGAGGCTGAGGGGTGACCTTACAGAGGTTTACAAAATTATGAGGGGCATGGATAGGGTAAATAGGCAAAGTATTTTCCCTGGGGTCGGGGAGTCCAGAACTAGAGGGCATAGGTTTAGGGTGAGAGGGGAAAGATATAAAATAGACCTAAGGGGCAACCTTTTCACACAGAGGGTGGTACGCGTATGGAATGAGCTGCCAGAGGAAGTGGTGGAGGCTGGTACAATTGCTACATTTAAAAGGCTTTTGGATGGGTATATGAATAGGAAGGGTTTGGAGGGATATGGGCCGGGTGCTGGCAGGTGGGACGAGATGAGTTTGGGGTATCTGGTCGGCATGGACGGGTTGGACCGAAGGGTCTCTTTCTTTGCTGTCCATCTCTATGCCCAGCCATTCAATGTGATCATGGCTGATCGTCCAACTCAGTCCCCCGTTCCTGCTTTCTCCCCACGCCCTTTGACCCCTGCATCCCAAAGAGCTAAATCTCACTCTTTCTCGATAAACTGACTGTCCTTAAAGAGAAAGTCTTTTAAACATCAGAAAACGACATGTCCCATCCAGCTGAGTAGGTGTTTGGGCATTAGTTAGCTGAAAGTTACATTTGTATACGGTTGGTTCTGTGATAACGTGGGTAGTTCCGTTCTGTTGCAACCCCGTGTTATAAGAAAATCGCGCAGTAGCAGCACCATTGAAACTAATGGGGCCGGGTTCACATTCTCAACAAACTACGTTTTCAAAGTTCACCGTGCCCCCAATTTGTCAATCCAGTGACAGCGAGTTTGCATTAATGAAATGTGCGTTATAGCAGAGCGGCCTGTAGCTGAGTGTAAGGAGGTGAGCAGGGACGGGCTGCCTCAATCTGAGCTGTCATCCAGCTCGCAATGTTTAACTTTCGCAATTCCACTGGGTGGCTGTCCAAACGCCGCTCCCCCACCCCCCCAACCTCCCCTCCCCTGGCATGGTCTTGGCCAGGCACCAAACCCTTTGTGCTGTGTGTGCTCTTTGAATGAACTTTGAACCTTGCTGGGGAGTAAGGTCCACTCCATGCTGCCTGCCTATCAGGCAGTGCCCAGCCTTCCCATTTCTCATCAATCCTTGCCAATTCCACCAATAAAGGGGGTTTTAACAGAAAACAGAAAGTCAGGAGAGAGACAAACAGTCCATTTCAAAACGATGGAACGGTCACGAGAGAGGAGTCATCATTCACAGTGTTTCCCCATTGATTGTTGAATGGGTGACCAGGGGAGGCAGATGGAGTCATCGCTAATGGAAGAGGCCAGCACATCAGAGTAAAAGGGAAGGCTGAAGCTGTCGCACCAATCTTCAGCCAGAAGGGCCAAGTCGATGGACCATCTCGGGCTCCTCCAGTGCTTCCCAGCATCACAGTCTTCAGACCATTCCATTCATTCCATGTCAGGTCGAGAAACAGTTGGAAACACTGGCTAAAAGAACAAAGAGCATTACAGCACAGGAACAGGCCCTTTGATGCTCCACGTCTGCACTGATCCAGATCCTCTATCGAAACCTGTCGCCTATTTTCTAAGGATCTGTATCCCTCTACTCCCTCCCCATTCACGTATCTGCCCAGATACATCTTAAATGATGCTATCGTCTCTACCACCTCCACTGGCAACGTGTTCCAGGCACCCACCACCCTCTGTGTAGAGAACTTTCCACGTATATCTCCCTTAAACTTTTCTTGTTGAACTCATGACCCCTAGTAACTGAGGCCCCCACTCTGGGGAAAAAGCTTCTTGCTATCCACCCTGTCCATGACTCTCATGATTTTGTAGGCCTCAATCAGGTCCCCCCTCAACCTCCGTCTTTCTAATGAACCTAATCCTAACCTACTCGAGCTCCCTTCCTAGCTAGCGCCCTCCATACCAGGCAACATCCTGGTGAACCTCCTCTGCATCCTCTCCAAAGCATCCACATCCTGTTGGTAATGTGGCGACCAGAACTGTACGCAGTATTCCAAGTGTGGCCGAACCAAAGTCCTATACAACTGGAACATGACCTGCCAACTCTTGTACTCAATACCCCGCCCGATGAAGGAAAGCAGGCCATATGCCTCCTTGACCATTCCCCTTCAGGGAACAATGGACCTAAACACCCAGATCTCTCTGTACACTAACTTCCCCAGGACTTTTCCATTTACCGTATAGGTCGCTCTTGAATTGGATCGTACAAAATGCATCACCTCACATTTGCCCGGATTGAACTCCATCTGCCATTTCTCTGCCCAACTCTCCAATCTATCTGTATTCCGCTGTATTCTCTGACAGAGCCCTTCACTATCTGCTACTCCACAATCTTGGTGCCATCTGCAAACTTGCTAACCAGACCACCCATACCTGCCTCCAGACCATTGATGTATATCACAAACAACAGTGGTCCCAACACGGATCCCTGTGGGACACCACTGCTCACAGGGCTCCATTTTGAGGAGCTCCCTTCCACTACTCCTCTCTGTCTCCTGCTGCCCAGCCAGTTCTCTATCCATCTCTCTGGTACACCCTGGATCCCATGTGACTTCACTTTCTCCATCAGCCTTCAATGGGGAACCTTATCAAACTCCTTACTGATGTCCATATATATGACATCTACAGTCCTTCCCTCATAATCAACTTTTGTCCTTTTCTCAAAGAATTCTATTAAGTTGGTCAGACATGGCCTTCCCTGCACAAAGCCATGTTGCCTATCACTGATTTCCTTCCAAATGTAAATAGATCCCATCCCTCAGTATCTTCTCCAGCAGCTTCCCTAAAGCTGATGTCAGGCTCACTGGTCTACAATTACCTGGATTATCCCTGCTACCCTTCCTAAACAAGGAGACAACATTAGCAATTCTCCAGTCCTCCAGGACCTACCCATGCTCAAGGATGCTGCAAAGAAATCTGTTAAGGCCCCAGCTATTTCCTCTCTCACTTCCCCCAATAACCTGGGATAGACCCCATCCGGACCTGGGGACTTGTCCACCTTAACGCTTTTTACAATATCCAACACTTCCTCCCTCCTTCTCCCGACTTGACCTAAAGTAATCAAACATCCATCCCCAACCTCAGCATCCGTCTTGTCCCTCTCTTCAGTGAATACTGACGCAAAGTACTCATTAGGAATCTCAGCCATTTTCTCTGACACCACACATAACCTTCCTCCTTTGTCCTTGAATGGGACAACCCCCCTTTCTCTAATTGCTTCTTATTCCCTTGCCCCTTACATATGAATAAAAGGCTTTATGATTTTCCTTAACCTTGTTTGCTGAAGATATTCCATGACCCCTTTCAGCCCTCTTCATTCCTCATTTCAGATTGGTCCTACATTCCAAATATTCCTCTAAAGCTCCGTCTGTCTTCAGTCACCGGGACATTGTGTATGCTTCCTTTTTCCTCTTAGCGAGTCTCACAATTTCGCTTTTCATCCATGGTTCCCTAATCTTACCATTTCTATCTCTCATTTACACAGGGACATTTCTGTCCTGAACTCTAATCAATCTCTCTTTAAAAGCCTCCCACCGTGAGCGGCATATGGTGGCACAGTGGTTAGCACTGCTGCCTCACAGCACCAGAGACCCGGGTTCAATTCCCGCCTCAGGCGACTGACTGTGTGGAGTTTGCACGTTCTCCCCGTGTCTGCGTGGGTCTCCTCTGGGTGATCCGGTTTCCTCCCACAGTCCAAAGATGTGCAGGTCAGGTGAATTGGCCATGCTAAATTGCCCGTAGTGTTAGGTAAAAGGGGTAAATGTAGGGGTATGGGTGGGTTGTGCTTCGGCGGGGCTGTGTGGACTTGTTGGGCCAAAGGGCCTGTTTTCACACTGTAAGTAATATAATCTATCAAATGTAGATTTACCCTCAAACAGCTGCTCCCAATCCACCTTCCCCAGCTCCTGCCGAAGTTCGGTATAATTGGCCTTCCCCCAATTTAGCTTTTCCTTGAGGACCACTCTCGTCTTTGTCCATGAGTATTCTAACACTTAAGGAATTGTGATCACTATTCCCAAAGTAATCCCCTCCTGATACTTCAACCACCTGGTCAGGCTCAATCCCAACACCAGGCCCAGCATGGCCCCTTCCTGAGTTGGACTATTCACATACTGCTCTGGAAAGCCCTCCTGGATGCTCCTTCCAAATTATGCTCCATCTAGGCCTCTAACACGAAGTGAATCCCAGTCAATGTTGGGAAAATAAACATCTCCTGTCACCAACACCCTATTGCTGCTACATCTTTCCATAATCTGTTGACATATTTGTCTCTGTCTCACGCTCGCTGTTGGGAGGCCTGTAGTACAGCCCCAACATTGTTACTGTACCCTTCCTATTTCTGAACTCTGTCCAATATGCCTCACTGCTCGAGTCCTCCATAGTGCCCTCCTTCAGCACAGCTGTGATATCCTCTCTGACCAGTAATGCAGCTCCTCTACTCCTTTTACATCCCTCTCTATCCCACCTGAAGCATCGATATCCTGGGATATTTAGTTGCCAATCATGCCCTTCCCTCAATCAAGTCTCAGTAATAGTAATAACATCATACTCCCAGGTACTAATCCAAGCCCTAAGTTCATCTGCCTTACCTACTATGCTTTTTTCATTAAAACAAATGCACCTCAGACCAGCAGTGCCTTTGTGTTCATCACCTGCTCCCTGTCTACTCTTCCCCTTAGTCACGCTGACTTCATTATCGAGTTCCTCACAGGCTTTAGTTACTACCTCCTTGCTGTCCACTAACCTGCTCATTTGGTTCCCATCCCCCTCCCACATTAGTTTAAACCCTCCCCAATAGGGTTGGCAAAAGCACCCACTAGGCCATTGGTTCCAGCCCTGCCCAGGTGTAGACCACCTGCTTTGTGATAGTCCCACCTTCCCCAGATCCAGTCCCAATGTCCCGAAAGTCTGAACCCCTCCCTCCTGCACGATCTCTCAAACCCCGCATTCATCCTGCCTCGTCTTTCATTTCTACCCTGACTACCTCTGAGGTCCTACTCTTTAACTTGGCTCCTAACTCCCTAAATTCTGCTTGTAGGACCTCATCCCATTTATTATCGATATCATCGGGGCCTACATGCACAACAACAGCCGGCTGTTCACCTTCCCCCTTCAGAATGTCCTGCAGCCAATCTGAGACATCCCTGTGCCATGGGCTAGCCAGCACAGAAATGAAAACCATAGGCAGGATGAACAAGTGGGTTAAAGGATGGTGGAGGAGGGCGGGGGTTCAGATTTGTGGGACATTGGGACCGGTTCTGGGGAAGGTGGGATTATTACAAATTGGATGGTCTATATGTGAACCAGACTGGAACTAATGTTCTTGGGGGAGTTTTTGCTCCTGCTTTTGGGGAGGTTATAAACTAATTTGGCAGGAGGGGGCTGGGAACCAGAAGAGAAGGCTACTAGACAGTGAGGTGGACACTGGAGACTGTCAGGATCACAAAGTTAGCATTACCAAGGGGAAGAGGAGGCAGTGAGCAGATGAATGCAAAAGAACTGACGGCCTGAAGTGCATCTACTTTAATGCAAGGAGTATAGTGGGTAAGGCAGATGTACTTAGGATTTGGATTAGTACCTGGGAGTATGACGTTGTTGTGATCACAGAGACTTGGTTGAAGGAAGGGCGTGATTGGCAAATAAATGTTCCAGGACATAGATGCTTCAGACAGGACAGGGAGGGGAGTAAAATGGGGGGGAGGAGTTGCATTGCTGGTCAGGGATGATATCAGGGCTGTGCTAAAGGGCGACACTATGGGGGGCTTGAGCAGTGCGGCATTATGGGTGGAGCTGAGAAATAAGTTAAATTGTTGGCGCTGTATTACAGGCCTTCGAACGGTGAGCGTGAGGTCGAAGAACAAATAGGTGAACAGATTATGGAAAGGTGTCGAGGCAACAGGGTGGTGGTAATGGGAGATTTTAATTTTCCCAACATTGACTGGGATACACTTAGTATCAGAGGTCTGGTCGGGGCAGAATTTGTAAGGAACGTCCAGGCAAGTTTTCTAGAGCAGTATGTCAATATTCTGACAAGGGAAGGGGTCATATTGGAGCTGGTGTTGGGGAATGCATCAGGCCAGGTGATCGAAGTTGCAGTGGGGGATTTGTTTGGGAATAGTGACCACAATTCTGTAAGCTTTAGAATACTCATAGACAAAGATGAGAATGGTCCTCGGCAACGAGTGCTAAACTGGGCCAAGGCCAATTATATCAAAATTAGGCAGGAGCTGGGAAATGTGGATTGGACACAGCTATTTGAAGGAAAGTCAATGTTTGATATGTGGGAGGCTTTCAAAGATAGATTAGATTAGATTAGATTAGATTACAGTGTGGCAACAGGCCCTTCGGCCCAACAAGTCCACACCGCCCCGCCGAAGGGCAACCCACCCAGACCCCTGCATTTACCCCTTACCTAACACTACGGGCAATTTAGCATGGCCAATTTACCTGACCTGCACATCTTTGGACTGTGGGAGGAAACCAGAGCACCCGGAGGAAACCCACGCAGACACGGGGAGAACGTGCAAACTCCACACAGTCAGTCGCCTGAGGCGGGAATTGAACCCGGGTCTCTGGTGCTGTGAGGCAGCAGTGCTAACCACTGTGCCACCGTGCTGCCCATAATAGGTTGAAGATAGAGCAGGATAGGCATGTCCCTTTCAAAACAAGGGATAGGAAAGGTAAGATTTGTGAATTGTGGATGACAGGAGAAATTGTGCGACTAGCCAAGAGGAAAAGGGAAGCGTACATAACGTCCAGGCAGCTCAGAACAGAATGGGTCTTGGAGGAATATCGGGAGAGTAGGACCAATCTTAAATGAGGAATCAAGCGGCTAAAAGGGGTCATGCAATAACTTTAGCGAGCAGAATTAAGGAGAATCCCAAGGTCTTTTACTCTTATATAAGAAGCAAGAGGGTAACCAGAGAAAGGGTTGGTCCACTAAAGGATAAGGAAGGAAGGTTGTGTGTCGAACCTGAGAAAATGGGTGAGATTCTCAATGATTACTTTGCATCAGTGATCACTGAGGAGAGGGACATGATGAATGTTGAGGTTAGAGATAGAAGTTTGTTTATTCTGGATCCTGTTGACATAGGGCAGGAAGATGTATTGGGTAGGCTAAAGGATATTAAGGTAGACAGATCCCCAGGACTGGATGGGACCTAGCCCAGATTGATGAGGGAGGTGAGAGAGGAAATCGCTGAGCCCCTGGGAACCCTCCAACCACATGGGGTGAATGTAGATTTCTCCAGCTTCCTCATTTCCCCTCCCCCCACCTTACCTCAGTCCCAGACCCCGGACTCAGCACCGCCTTCTTGACATGCAATCTTCTTCCCAACCTCTCCATCCCCACCCCCTCTCCGGCCTATCACCCTCACCCTCACCTCCTTCCACCTGTCGTATTCCCAGCGCCCCTCCCCCAAATCCCCTCGCCCCCACCACCTTTTATCTCAGCCCGCTTGGCACACCAGCCTCATTCCTGAAGAAGGGCTGATGCCCGAAACGTCGATTCTCCTGCTCCTCGGATGCTGCCTGGCCTGCTGCATGTTTCCAGCACCACACTTATCAACCCTGATCAGGTATCCCCGAGAACTCTGTGGGAAGCGAGAGAAGTGATTGTGGGCCTCTTACTGAGATATTTGTATCATCGATAGTCACAGGTGAGGTGCCAGAAGACTGGAGGTTGGCTAACGTGGTGCCACTGTTTAAGAAGGGTGGTAAGGACAAGCCAGGGAACTATAAACCGGTGAGCCTGACCTCGGTGGTGGGCAAGTTGTTGGAGGGAATCCTGAGGGACAGGATGTACATGTATTTGGAAAGGCAAGGACTGATTAGGGTTAGTCAACATGGCTTTGTGTGTGGGAAATCATGTCTCACAAACTTGATTGAGTTTTTTGAAGAAGTAACAAAGAGGGCAGAGCAGTAGATGTGATCTATATGGACTTCAGTAAGGCGTTCAACAAGGTCCCCCATGGGAGACTGATTAGCAAGGTTAGATCTCATGGAATACAGGGAGAACTAGCCATTTGGATACAGAACTGGCTCAAAGGTAGAAGACAGAGGGTGGTGGAGGAGGGTTGTTTTTCAGACTGGAGGCCTGTGACCAGTGGAGTGCCACAAGGATCGGTGCTGGGCCCTCTACTTTTTGTCATTTACATAAATGATTTGGATGCGAGCATAAGAGGTACAGTTAGTAAGTTTGCAGATGACACCACAATTGGAGGTGTAGTGGACAGCAAAGAGGGTTATCTCAGATGACAACAGGATCTGGACCAGATGGGCCAATGGGCTGAGAAGTGGCAGATGGAGTTTAATTCAGATAAATGTGAGGTGCTGCATTTTGGGAAAGCTAATCTGAGCAGGACTTATACACTTAATGGTAAGGTCCTAGGGAGTGTTGCTGAACAAAGAGACCTCGGAGTGCAGGTTCATAGCTCCTTGAAAGTGGAGTCGCAGGTAGATAGGATAATGAAGAAGATGCTTTCCTTTATTGGTCAGAGTATTGAGTACAGGAGTTGGGAGGTCATGTTGCGGCTGTACAGGACATTGGTTAGGCCACTGTTGGAATATTGCTTGCAATTCTGGTCTCCTTCCTATCGGAAAGATGTTGTGAAACTTGAAAGAGTTCAGAAAAGATTTACAAGGATGTTGCCAGGGTTGGAGGATCTGAGCTACAGGGAGAGGCTGAACAGGCTGGGGCTGTTTTCCCTGGAACGTCGGAGGCTGAGGTGTGACCTTATAGACGTTTACAAAATTATGAGGGGCATGGATAGGATAAATAGGCAAAGTATTTTCCCTGGGGTCGGGGAGTCCAGAACTAGAGGGCATAGGTTTAGGGTGAGAGGGGAAAGATATAAAAGAGACCTAAGGGGCAACTTTTTCATGCAGAGGGTGGTACGTGTATGGAATGAGCTGCCAGAGGAAGTGGTGGAGGCTGGTACAATTGCAACACTTAAGAGGCATTTGGATGGGTATATGAATAGGAAGGGTTTGAGGGATATGGGCCGGGTGCTGGCAGGTGGGACTAGATTTGGTTGGGATATCTGGTCGGCATGGACGGGTTGGGCCGAAGGGTCTGTTTCCATGCTGTACATCTCTATGACTCTGTGACTCTAATTTCTGGATCGGGGTGGCTACTTCCTAGTCACCCCTTCTTGCAATAACATTTCTGTAAAATTCGCTGCTTCAGAATTTGACTCGGACTGAAATTTATTATATTGTGAGC
>NW_028270162.1:59298297-59338297 GCF_037043375.1 Chiloscyllium plagiosum
GCCTCAGCGATATTCTAAAGATGATAAAGAGACCAATTACCCGAGTGGCTTGCAGAGTATGGGAGTTTGTGTTGAAATACATGTGGGTTCCTATGAAGTATATAACCCCAGTCCATTAGAAGCTGGGCTCATTCTCTCTGTTTGGTCGTGAGTTATTAACCCCCTCCACATTGAACAGCAAGTCCTGCCCTAAGGTGGCATCACACCTAACAGGGGATATTTCATCTCAGCTTTCACAAGCAGCACTCGTTGCTTGATACAAAAACAGAATATTGGGAATCTCTCACCTTCAGCATGAAGATTTTCCCAGCTAATGGTCTCAGAGCTGTGTGCTGCCAGGCCAGATACTCATCCACTCGGGCACGCCTCTGGAGCCCCGCTGGGTACCAGTGGTCAGGGGTCTTGTATTTACACGCCAGGTATGTGAGAATCGCCACACTGTGAGAGACAGAAGGAAGGGAGACAGTCATCCTTCCCCAACATCTCCCTCTGGTCCCTCACACAAACTCCCTGGGGCTGAAATCCCCAATGTATTTCCCAGTATCTGGGAGTCCCTGTGTTCAGCTTCTCTCAGGTCACACACACACACACAGTTTGTACCCTGTCCCTCCCTCCCTCCCATTCACATCCTGACGGCATTGTTCCCTAATCTGTCTTCCACCACACTCAGGAAGTTTGGAAAGCTCCAATCTGGGACTTGGGGACATATGATGCCAAAGGAATCTTTGTCAAATCAATCAACCACCGAAACGAGTTTGAGGAAGGTCCGACTTGTCCTTTTGGGGGAAGCACTTTGTTAATGGAATTGTCCTGATGACAGTGAAGCAGCTCCAGGGGCTGTGAGAATACACCTTCCAGTCTGGGGGCTTTAATGGGAAGAGTTTACTCATCGGGGCAGATTTAACAACACGCACCAACTTCACCTCATACCCCTCGCCTTCTCAATCACATTTCTCTCTCTAACCCCCCCCCCCTCCCCCGGTCTCTCTCTCCCCCCCCGGTCTCTCTCTCTCCCCCCCGGTCTCTCTCCCAATACACTCTCTCCCCTCGCCACATCACTCTCTGTGTGAAGCAGCACCAATCCCTCCTCCACAGCACAATTCATGGAACTGGGATAATCATACAGTCGGTCAGTGCTGAGGGAGTGCCACACTGTCAGAGGGTCAGTGCTGAGGGAGTGCCACACTGTCAGAGGGTCAGTGCTGAGGGAGTGCCACACTGTCAGAGGGTCAGTGCTGAGGGAGTGCCACACTGTCAGAGGGTCAGTGCTGAGGGAGTGCCACACTGTCAGAGGGTCAGTACTGAGGGAGCCCCGCACTGTCAGAGGGTCAGTGCTGAGGGAGCCCCGCACTGTCAGAGGGTCAGTACTGAGGGAGTGCAGCACTGTCAGAGGGTCAGTGCTGAGGGAGCACCGCACTGTCAGAGGGTCAGTGCTGAGGGAGCCCCGCACTGTCAGAGGGTCAGTGCTGAGGGAGCCCCGCACTGTCAGAGGGTCAGTGCTGAGGGAGCCCCGCACTGTCAGAGGGTCAGTGCTGAGGGAGCCCCGCACTGTCAGAGGGTCAGTGCTGAGGGAGTGCCGCACTGTCAGAGGGTCAGTGCTGAGGGAGTGCCGCACTGTCAGAGGGTCAGTGCTGAGGGAGTGCCGCACTGTCAGAGGGTCAGTGCTGAGGGAGTGCCGCACTGTCGGAGGGTCAGTGCTGAGGGAGTGCCACACTGTCGGAGGGTCAGTGCTGAGGGAGCCCCACACTGTCAGAGGGTCAGTGCTGAGGGAGTGCCGCACTGTCAGAGGGTCAGTACTGAGGGAGTGCCACACTGTCAGAGGGTCAGTACTGAGGGAGCCCCACACTGTCAGAGGGTCAGTGCTGAGGGAGCCCCGCACTGTCAGAGGGTCAGTGCTGAGGGAGCCCCGCACTGTCAGAGGGTCAGTGCTGAGGGAGCCCCGCACTGTCAGAGGGTCAGTGCTGAGGGAGTGCCACACTGTCAGAGGGTCAGTGCTGAGGGAGTGCCACACTGTCAGAGGGTCAGTGCTGAGGGAGCCCCGCACTGTCAGAGGGTCAGTGCTGAGGGAGCCCCGCACTGTCAGAGGGTCAGTGCTGAGGGAGTGCCACACTGTCAGAGGGTCAGTGCTGAGGGAGCCCCGCACTGTCAGAGGGTCAGTGCTGAGGGAGCCCCGCACTGTCAGAGGGTCAGTGCTGAGGGAGCCCCGCACTGTCAGAGGGTCAGTGCTGAGGGAGTGCCACACTGTCAGAGGGTCAGTGCTGAGGGAGCCCCACACTGTCAGAGGGTCAGTGCTGAGGGAGTGCCACACTGTCAGAGGGTCAGTGCTGAGCGAGACCCGCACTGTCAGAGGGTCAGTGCTGAGCGAGACCCGCACTGTCAGAGGGTCAGTGCTGAGGGAGCCCCGCACTGTCAGAGGGTCAGTGCTGAGGGAGCCCCGCACTGTCAGAGGGTCAGTGCTGAGGGAGCCCCGCACTGTCAGAGGGTCAGTGCTGAGGGAGCCCCACACTGTCAGAGGGTCAGTGCTGAGGGAGCCCCACACTGTCAGAGGGTCAGTGCTGAGGGAGTGCCGCACTGTCAGAGGGTCAGTACTGAGGGAGTGCCACACTGTCAGAGGGTCAGTACTGAGGGAGCCCCACACTGTCAGAGGGTCAGTGCTGAGGGAGCCCCGCACTGTCAGAGGGTCAGTGCTGAGGGAGCCCCGCACTGTCAGAGGGTCAGTGCTGAGGGAGCCCCGCACTGTCAGAGGGTCAGTGCTGAGGGAGCCCCGCACTGTCAGAGGGTCAGTGCTGAGGGAGCCCCGCACTGTCAGAGGGTCAGTGCTGAGGGAGCCCCGCACTGTCAGAGGGTCAGTGCTGAGGGAGTGCCACACTGTCAGAGGGTCAGTGCTGAGGGAGTGCCACACTGTCAGAGGGTCAGTGCTGAGGGAGTGCCGCACTGTCAGAGGGTCAGTGCTGAGGGAGTGCCACACTGTCAGAGGGTCAGTGCTGAGGGAGCCCCACACTGTCAGAGGGTCAGTGCTGAGGGAGTGCCGCACTGTCAGAGGGTCAGTACTGAGGGAGTGCCACACTGTCAGAGGGTCAGTACTGAGGGAGCCCCACACTGTCAGAGGGTCAGTACTGAGGGAGCCCCGCACTGTCAGAGGGTCAGTGCTGAGGGAGCCCCGCACTGTCAGAGGGTCAGTGCTGAGGGAGCCCCGCACTGTCAGAGGGTCAGTGCTGAGGGAGCCCCGCACTGTCAGAGGGTCAGTGCTGAGGGAGCCCCGCACTGTCAGAGGGTCAGTGCTGAGGGAGCCCCGCACTGTCAGAGGGTCAGTGCTGAGGGAGCCCCGCACTGTCAGAGGGTCAGTGCTGAGGGAGCCCCGCACTGTCAGAGGGTCAGTGCTGAGGGAGCGCCGCACTGTCAGAGGGTCAGTGCTGAGGGAGCCCCGCACTGTCAGAGGGTCAGTGCTGAGGGAGCCCCGCACTGTCAGAGGGTCAGTGCTGAGGGAGCCCCGCACTGTCAGAGGGTCAGTGCTGAGGGAGCCCCACACTGTCAGAGGGTCAGTGCTGAGGGAGCCCCGCACTGTCAGAGGGTCAGTGCTGAGGGAGCCCCGCACTGTCAGAGGGTCAGTGCTGAGGGAGCCCCGCACTGTCAGAGGGTCAGTGCTGAGGGAGCCCCGCACTGTCAGAGGGTCAGTGCTGAGGGAGCCCCGCACTGTCAGAGGGTCAGTGCTGAGGGAGCCCCGCACTGTCAGAGGGTCAGTGCTGAGGGAGCCCCGCACTGTCAGAGGGTCAGTGCTGAGGGAGCCCCGCACTGTCAGAGGGTCAGTGCTGAGGGAGCCCCGCACTGTCAGAGGGTCAGTGCTGAGGGAGCCCCGCACTGTCAGAGGGTCAGTGCTGAGGGAGCGCCGCACTGTCAGAGGGTCAGTGCTGAGGGAGCCCCGCACTGTCAGAGGGTCAGTGCTGAGGGAGCCCCGCACTGTCAGAGGGTCAGTGCTGAGGGAGCCCCGCACTGTCAGAGGGTCAGTGCTGAGGGAGCCCCGCACTGTCAGAGGGTCAGTGCTGAGGGAGCCCCGCACTGTCAGAGGGTCAGTGCTGAGGGAGCCCCGCACTGTCAGAGGGTCAGTGCTGAGGGAGCCCCGCACTGTCAGAGGGTCAGTGCTGAGGGAGCCCCGCACTGTCAGAGGGTCAGTGCTGAGGGAGCCCCGCACTGTCAGAGGGTCAGTGCTGAGGGAGCCCCGCACTGTCAGAGGGTCAGTGCTGAGGGAGCGCCACACTGTCAGAGGGTCAGTGCTGAGGGAGTGCCACACTGTCAGAGGGTCAGTGCTGAGGGAGTGCCACACTGTCAGAGGGTCAGTGCTGAGCGAGACCCGCACTGTCAGAGGGTCAGTGCTGAGGGAGCCCCGCACTGTCAGAGGGTCAGTGCTGAGGGAGTGCCACACTGTCAGAGGGTCAGTGCTGAGGGAGCCCCGCACTGTCAGAGGGTCAGTGCTGAGGGAGTGCCGCACTGTCAGAGGGTCAGTGCTGAGGGAGTGCCACACTGTCAGAGGGTCAGTGCTGAGGGAGTGCCACACTGTCAGAGGGTCAGTGCTGAGGGAGCGCCGCACTGTCAGAGGGTCAGCGCTGAGGGAGTGCCGCACTGTCGGAGGGTCAGAGCTGAGGGAGTGCCGCACTGTTGGAGGGTCAGTGCTGAGGGAGCCCCGCACTGTCAGAGGGTCAGTGCTGAGGGAGTGCCGCACTGTCAGAGGGTCAGTGCTGAGGGAGTGCCACACTGTCAGAGGGTCAGTGCTGAGGGAGCCCCGCACTGTCAGAGGGTCAGTGCTGAGGGAGCCCCGCACTGTCAGAGGGTCAGTGCTGAGGGAGCCCCGCACTGTCAGAGGGTCAGTGTTGAGGGAGCCCCGCACTGTCAGAGGGTCAGTGCTGAGGGAGCCCCGCACTGTCAGATGGTCAGTGCTGAGGGAGTGCCACACTGTCAGAGGGTCAGTGCTGAGGGAGCGCCGCACTGTCAGAGGGTCAGTGCTGAGGGAGCGCCGCACTGTCAGAGGGTCAGCGCTGAGGGAGTGCCGCACTGTCGGAGGGTCAGAGCTGAGGGAGTGCCGCACTGTTGGAGGGTCAGTGCTGAGGGAGCCCCGCACTGTCGGAGGGTGAGTGCTGAGGGAGCCCCGCACTGTCGGAGGGTCAGTGCTGAGGGAGCCCCGCACTGTCAGAGGGTCAGTGCTGAGGGAGCCCCGCACTGTCAGAGGGTCAGTGCTGAGGGAGCCCGCACTGTCAGAGGGTCAGTGCTGAGGGAGCCCCGCACTGTCAGAGGGTCAGTGCTGAGGGAGTGCCACACTGTAAGAGGGTCAGTGCTGAGGGAGTGCCACACTGTCAGAGGGTCAGTGCTGAGCGAGACCCGCACTGTCAGAGGGTCAGTGCTGAGGGAGCCCCGCACTGTCAGAGGGTCAGTGCTGAGGGAGCCCCGCACTGTCAGAGGGTCAGTGCTGAGGGAGCCCCGCACTGTCAGAGGGTCAGTGCTGAGGGAGCCCGCACTGTCAGAGGGTCAGTGCTGAGGGAGCCCCGCACTGTCAGAGGGTCAGTGCTGAGGGAGTGCCACACTGTCAGAGGGTCAGTGCTGAGGGAGTGCCACACTGTCAGAGGGTCAGTGCTGAGGGAGTGCCACACTGTCAGAGGGTCAGTGCTGAGGGAGCGCCGCACTGTCCGAGGGTCAGTGCTGAGGGAGCGCCGCACTGTCAGAGGGTCAGTGCTGAGGGAGCGCCGCACTGTCAGAGGGTCAGTGCTGAGGGAGCCCCGCACTGTCAGAGGGTCAGTGCTGAGGGAGCCCCGCACTGTCAGAGGGTCAGTGCTGAGGGAGCCCCGCACTGTCAGAGGGTCAGTGCTGAGGGAGCCCCGCACTGTCAGAGGGTCAGTGCTGAGGGAGCCCCGCACTGTCAGAGGGTCAGTGCTGAGGGAGCCCCGCACTGTCAGAGGGTCAGTGCTGAGGGAGCCCCGCACTGTCAGAGGGTCAGTGCTGAGGGAGCCCCGCACTGTCAGAGGGTCAGTGCTGAGGGAGCCCCGCACTGTCAGAGGGTCAGTGCTGAGGGAGCCCCGCACTGTCAGAGGGTCAGTGCTGAGGGAGCCCCGCACTGTCAGAGGGTCAGTGCTGAGGGAGCCCCGCACTGTCAGAGGGTCAGTGCTGAGGGAGCCCCGCACTGTCAGAGGGTCAGTGCTGAGGGAGCCCCGCACTGTCAGAGGGTCAGTGCTGAGGGAGTGCCACACTGTCAGAGGGTCAGTGCTGAGGGAGCCCCGCACTGTCAGAGGGTCAGTGCTGAGGGAGTGCCACACTGTCAGAGGGTCAGTGCTGAGGGAGTGCCACACTGTCAGAGGGTCAGTGCTGAGGGAGTGCCACACTGTCAGAGGGTCAGTGCTGAGGGAGTGCCACACTGTCAGAGGGTCAGTGCTGAGCGAGACCCGCACTGTCAGAGGGTCAGTGCTGAGGGAGCCCCGCACTGTCAGAGGGTCAGTGCTGAGGGAGTGCCACACTGTCAGAGGGTCAGTGCTGAGGGAGCCCCGCACTGTCAGAGGGTCAGTGCTGAGGGAGTGCCGCACTGTCAGAGGGTCAGTGCTGAGGGAGTGCCACACTGTCAGAGGGTCAGTGCTGAGGGAGCCCCGCACTGTCAGAGGGTCAGTGCTGAGGGAGCCCCGCACTGTCAGAGGGTCAGTGCTGAGGGAGCCCCGCACTGTCAGAGGGTCAGTGTTGAGGGAGCCCCGCACTGTCAGAGGGTCAGTGCTGAGGGAGCCCCGCACTGTCAGATGGTCAGTGCTGAGGGAGTGCCACACTGTCAGAGGGTCAGTGCTGAGGGAGGCCCGCACTGTCAGAGGGTCAGTGCTGAGGGAGCGCCGCACTGTCGGAGGGTCAGCGCTGAGGGAGTGCCGCACTGTCGGAGGGTCAGAGCTGAGGGAGTGCCGCACTGTTGGAGGGTCAGTGCTGAGGGAGCCCCGCACTGTCGGAGGGTGAGTGCTGAGGGAGCCCCGCACTGTCGGAGGGTCAGTGCTGAGGGAGCCCCGCACTGTCAGAGGGTCAGTGCTGAGGGAGCCCCGCACTGTCAGAGGGTCAGTGCTGAGGGAGCCCGCACTGTCAGAGGGTCAGTGCTGAGGGAGCCCCGCACTGTCAGAGAGGCAGTGCTGAGGGAGCCCCGCACTGTTGGAGCTGCAGTGTCTGAGACCGTACCTGTGTACCCAGCTCAGTGGAAGGAACAGAGAAGTATTTGATATGCAGTATTTCCTAATACATGGCTGTGTACGATGATGATGCTTCAGGAAGTGAGATGTGGCTGTGTAGGATTGTGGGAAATGATAGGTGCTACAGAAATGCAAGTCCTGCTGCCCGACATTGCACAGGGACCATCCAGGGAATGTTGTTGCTGTGGAGTCCGTATGATTCAGGAAACGTGGGAGATGTGAAAGTGTTTGGGAACAGCTTTCACTGTCCCCGGGGAAGTCAGTGTGTTTGTAACCAGAGACAGCAGCAAGTACACACATCACTCCCCATCCCCAGGCATCCTGACCTCAGGGTTGAGACAACACCAACTACCTCACCTCTCGCACAGGGTGAAGTCGCCATCCTTTATCACCGGCACCTTTCCCAGGGGATTCACTTTCCGAAACTCCTCCGAATGTTGTTCTCCTGCACACAGAGAGACCCATGAGACAGCTCCCCGCTGGAATCCCCAGCTCCCACTGCCTGCCCAGCCCAAACCCCCTTCCTGTGGTGCCCTCCCTCCTGCTGTCACTCTCTCTCTGCATTTACTGTCTGCATCATCTCTCTCCGATTTCTCACTCGGGGTTTTCACTGTGTTTTCCATCACTCTGGTTTCCCACACACTGCCTCGCAGGGTCATCTCCCCACCCCTCTCTCCCTCCCTCCCTCTCTCTGTCTCTCTGTCTGTCTCTCTCTCTGTCTCCTCTCTCTGCCTGGTTTCACTCTCTCTCTCTGTTAAAAATCACACTTCACCAGGTTAGAGCCCAACAGGTTTAGCTGGAAGCACGAACTTCCTGTTGGACTCTAACCTGGTGTTGTGTGATTTTTCACTTTGTCCACCCCAGTCCCACACCGTCTCCTGCACATCATCTCTGTCTCTCTCTCTCTGTGGATCAGCCCTCCCTCTCGGCTCTCTCTCTCTGTTTCTCAGTCCCTCTCTCTGCTCCCTCCCTCCCCCCCACTGTCCCTGTGTGTGAGTGTGAGTGTGAGTGTGTGCTCTCTCCCCCCCCACTGTCCCTGTGTGTGTGTGTGCTCTCTCCCTCCCCCACTGTCCCTGTGTGTGAGTGTGAGTGTGAGTGTGAGCTCTCTCCCTCCCCCACTGTCCCTGTGTGAGTGTGAGTGTGTGCTCTCTCCCTCCCCCACTGTCCCTGTGTGTGAGTGTGAGTGTGAGCTCTCTCCCTCCCCCACTGTCCCTGTGTGAGTGTGAGTGTGTGCTCTCTCCCTCCCCCACTGTCCCTGTGTGAGTGTGAGCTCCCTCCCTCCCCCACTGTCCCTGTGTGTGAGTGTGAGTGTGTGCTCTCTCCCTCCCCCACTGTCCCTGTGTGAGTGTGTGCTCTCTCCCTCCCCCACTGTCCCTGTGTGTGAGTGTGAGTGTGAGCTCTCTCCCTCCCCCACTGTCCCTGTGTGAGTGTGAGTGTGTGCTCTCTCCCTCCCCCACTGTCCCTGTGTGAGTGTGAGTGTGTGCTCTCTCCCTCCCCCACTGTCCCTGTGTGTGTGTGAGTGTGAGCTCTCTCCCTCCCCCACTGTCCCTGTGTGTGAGTGTGAGTGTGTGCTCTCTCCCTCCCCCACTGTCCCTGTGTGAGTGTGAGTGTGAGTGTGAGTGTGAGCTCTCTCCCAGCTCCTCACCTGCAATCAGCCGCACCTCCTTCAGTTCAAAGGGAATGTTGTTGTTCCTCATGAACAGATAGACGGAGCGACAGGGCTGAGAGGCCAGGTCAGCGTAAAGTAGGAGGGCCATGCTAGTGGGGAATGTGGAACACAGCCTGCTCCCACTCTGACCAAGGGAGCCCAGTCCGTTCACCCTGTCCACCCGGGACTAACCCACCCAGCACCAGCTGAGCACCGCCCACACACACCGAGACCCGCCCAACCCCAGGTTAGTCACACCCACACACACCGAGACCCGCCCACACCCAGGTTAGCCACACCCACACACACCGAGACCCGCCCACCCCCAGGTTAGTCACACCCACACACACCGAGACCCGCCCACCCCCAGGTTAGTCACACCCCACACACACCGAGACCCGCCCACACACACCGAGACCCGCCCACCCCCAGGTTAGTCACACCCACACACACCGAGACCCGCCCACACCCAGGTTAGTCACACCCCACACACACCGAGACCCGCCCACACCCAGGTTAGCCACACCCACACACACCGAGACCCGCCCACCCCCAGGTTAGTCACACCCACACACACCGAGACCCGCCCACCCCCAGGTTAGTCACACCCCACACACACCGAGACCCGCCCACACCCAGGTTAGCCACGCCCACACACACCGAGACCCGCCCACACCCAGGTTAGCCACACCCACACACACCGAGACCCACCCACACCCAGGTTAGTCACACCCACACACACCGAGACCCGCCCACACCCAGGTTAGTCACACCCACACACACCGAGACCCACCCACACACACCGAGACCCACCCACCCCCAGGTTAGTCACACCCACACACACCGAGACCCGTCCGCCCCCAGGTTAGTCACACCCCACACACACCGAGACCTGCCCACCCCCAGGTTAGTCACACCCCACACACACCGAGACCCGCCCACACCCAGGTTAGTCACACCCACACACACCGAGACCCGCCCACACCCAGGTTAGCCACACCCACACACACCGAGACCCGCCCACACCCAGGTTAGTCACACCCCACACACACCAAGACCTGCCCACACCCAGGTTAGTCACACCCCACACACACCGAGACCCACCCACCCCCAGGTTAGCCACGCCCACACACACCGAGACCCACCCACACCCAGGTTAGTCACACCCACACACACCGAGACCCACCCACACCCAGGTTAGCCACGCCCCACACACACCAAGACCTGCCCACACCCAGGTTAGTCACACCCACACACACCGAGACCCACCCACACCCAGGTTAGTCACACCCACACACACCGAGACCCACCCACACCCAGGTTAGCCACGCCCCACACACACCAAGACCCGCCCACACCCAGGTTAGTCACACCCACACACACCGAGACCTGCCCACACCCAGGTTAGTCACACCCCCCACACACCGAGACCCGCCCACACCCAGGTTAGTCACACCCCACACACACCGAGACCCGCCCACACCCAGGTTAGTCACACCCCACACACACTGAGACCCACCCACACCCAGGTTAGTCACACCCCACACACACCGAGACCCGCCCACACCCAGGTTAGTCACACCCCACACACACCGAGACCCGCCCACACCCAGGTTAGCCACACCCAAACACACCGAGACCCGCCCACACCCAGGTTAGTCACACCCCACACACACTGAGACCCACCCACACCCAGGTTAGTCACACCCACACACACCGAGACCCACCCACACCCAGGTTAGTCACACCCACACACACCGAGACCTGCCCACACCCAGGTTAGTCACACCCACACACACCGAGACCCGCCCACCCCCAGGTTAGTCACACCCCACACACACCGAGACCCGCCCACACCCAGGTTAGCCACACCCCACACACACAGAGACCCGCCCACACCCAGGTTAGCCACGCCCACACACACACCGAGACCTGCCCACCCCCAGGTTAGTCACACCCCACACACACCGAGACCCGCCCACACCCAGGTTAGCCACGCCCACACACACCGAGACCCGCCCACACCCAGGTTAGTCACACCCACACACACCGAGACCCGCCCACACCCAGGTTAGCCACACCCCCACACTCACCGAGACCCGCCCACACCCAGGTTAGCCACACCCACACACCGAGACCCCCCAACACCCAGGTTAGCCACACCCACACACCGAGACCCACCCACACCCAGGTTAGCCGCACCCACACACACCGAGTACCGCGCACACACAGGTTAGCAACGCCCCACACACACCAAGACCCCCCAGGTTAGCCACGCCCACACACACACCGAGACCCGCCCACACCCAGGTTAGCCACGCCCACACACACCAAGACCCACCCACACCCAGGTTAGCCACACGCACACACACACCGAGACCCCCCAGGTTAGCCACACCCACACACTCACCGAGACCCCCCAGGTTAGCCACGCCCACACACACCAAGACCCACCCACACCCAGGTTAGCCACACTCACACACACACCGAGACCCCCCAGGTTAGCCACGACCCCTCACACTGAGACCCGCCCACCCCCAGGTTAACCACGCCCACACACACTGAGACCCGCCCACCCCCAGGTTAGCCCCGCCCACCCCCTGGTTAACCCCACCCACCCCCAGGTTAGCCCCACCCCCCCAGGTGGACCCCAAGCCTGTGGAAGCCCCAGCCAGCCCCCGGCCTGCTCTGGGCCCATATCCCCACAAACCTTTCCTTTCCCTATATCTGCTGTCCCTGTCCTAACCCCGTCTCTGTAACAGCCACAACATCATCGCCCCCATGTACTGATCCAGGCTCGAAGCTGCCCTGCCTCCCCTCGAACCCTCCTTCCATTGAAATAAACCCACCTCAGCCCATGAGAACCTATCTCTGCCTGGCCTTCAGGTCTGAGTTACTGGTCCGAACGTCTACCTTCCCCTCAGTCCCTCCACTTGCTGATCTGCTGCTTTGGTTCCCAGCCCCCTCCCACTCTCGGTGAAACCCTCCCGAGTCCCACCAGCAAACCTCCCGGTGAGGATACTGGTTCCCCTCCAGTTTAGGGACAGCCATCCCTCTAGTACAGGTCACCGTTGCCCCAGACCAGGTCCCAGTGATCCACGACCCTGAAACCCTGACCACTGCACCACCTCCTTAGCCACATCTGCCCTATCTTTCGTTTCCTTGCCTCACTAGCACATGGCACTGGGAGCAACCCAGAGATCCCTACCCTCCAGGTACTGGTTTCCAGCCTCTTCCCTAACTCCCTGCATTCACTCTGCAGGACCTCTCCCCTCTTTCTGTTCATGGCGTTGGTACCAATGTGCACAATGACCTCTGACCTTGAAGAATTTGGTGTAACCGCTCCGAGCCTGGCAGCAGGAAAGGAAGGCAGCACACCACCCTGGACCCCTGAACCCAGCCAGAGAGATGCCTGTCTGGGCCCCGAACCAGTGAGTCTCCTATCACTGCCACTCTCTTGGGTCTTACCCGACCCTGCTCTACAGCAGAGCCAGTTGTGATGCCACAGGCCTGGGCTGGTGCTGTGATACCCCCCCGAGAGGTTCTCCCCCTGACAATCCCCAAACCGGTGTACCTGTTAGAGAGAGGAACAGCCACAGGGGACTGCAGCACTGCCTTCCTGGTGGTCTCCAATCTACCTGAGAGAGCACCTCCCTGGAACTAGTGTCCATCACACTCTCTGGCCCCTGTAAGCTCCTCAGTGTGTCCAACTGCTGCTCCAACCAAGCAACGTGGGCTATGAGGAACTGCAACTGGTCACACTTCCTGTAGACATAGTCATCAGGGCCACGAGCCTGCTCCCTGATCTCCCACAGTTGGCAGGAGCAGACAGCACTGCCCTCAAAGCCACCACTGCCCCTTTACAAACAGGAATAGAAGGCCATCTTACCTGGGCATCAGCTTGCTGGCCTTTATCCCCAAAGCCCATGGCATGACATTGTGTACTTCAGCGATCCACTGCTCGCTCAGGGTGACTGAGCCGAATTCTCCCAGAATGCTCCTGGGAGATGTCAACCTGCCGCCCACCTGCCTTCACTGGTCTTGGATTCAGGCAGATTATCCCAGTCACACAGGTGGGAATCACAGGAACATCCTCATAACACACTGGAGATTGAAGGGCACATTCCCAGTCACACACCGGGAATGCCGGGGATATTCCACTGACACACTGGGGAATGAAGCAGACACTTGCTGTTCCACACTGGGAATTGAGGGCCACATTCCCAGCCAAACACTGGGAATGGGGGGGTTATTCCCAGTCACACAGTGGGGATTCAGATGGACATTTTACAGTCACAGGCCGGGAAACGAGGGAACATTCCCAGACACAAATGCGAAAATGGGGGCATTTCCAGTTACCCGCGGGAGAAAGGAGGGGACATACTCACAGACTGGGAATTCAGGATGACATTCCCAATCACATGGCTGGAATGAAGGGGCCATTTCAAGGCGCACACTGGAGAATGAGAGGACAGACCCAAAACCAGGCTGGGAAGGAAGGGGTTCATCCCAGTCACACGCTGGGGAATAACGGGGAATGCGACCTTCCCAGTTCCCTGCTGGGAAGGAAGGGGTCATCCCAGTCACACGCTGGGGAATAACGGGGAATGCGACCTTCCCAGTTGCACGCTGGGAAGGTATGAGTTCATCCCAGTCACACACTGGGGAATAACAGGGGATGCGAAATTTCCAGTTGCACGCTGGGAAGGAAGGGGTTCATCCCAGTCACACGCTGGGGAATAACGGGGAATGCGACCTTCCCATTTGCACGCTGGGAACGAAGGGGTTCATCCCAGTCACAGGCTGGGGAATAACGGGGGATGCGACCTTCCCAGTTGCACGCTGGGAAGGAAGGGGTTCATCCCAGTCACACGCTGGGGAATAACGGGGGATGCGACCTTCCCAGTTGCACGCTGGGAAGGAAGGGGTTCATCCCAGTCTCACGCTGGGGAATAACGGGGGATGCAACCGTCCAGTTGCACGCTGGGAAGGAAGGGGTTCATCCCAGTCTCACGCTGGGGAATAAAGGGGTATCCCAGTCACACGCTGGGGAATAACGAGGCATGTGACTTTCCCAGTCACACGCTGGGAAGGAAAGGGTTCATCCCAGTCACACGCTGGGGAATAACCGGGAATGCGACCTTCCCAGTTGCACGTTGGGAAGGAAGGGGTTCATCCCAGTCACACGCTGCGGAATAACAGGGGATGCGACCTTCCCAGTTGAACGCTGGGAAGGAAGGGGTTCATCCCAGTCACACGCTGGGGAATAATGGGGGATGGGACCTTCCCAGTTGCATGCTGGGAAGGAAGGGGTTCATCCCAGTCACACGCTGGGGAATAACGGGGAATGCGACCTTTCCATTTGCACGCTGGGAAGGAAGGGGTTCATCCCAGTCACACCATCGGGAATAACGTGGGATGCGACATTCCCAATTGCATGCTGGGAAGGAAGGGGTTCATCCCAGTCTCACGCTGGGGAATAACGGGGGATACGAACTTCCAGTTGCACGCTGGGAAGGAAGGGGTGCATCCCAGTCACACGCTGGGGAATAACGGGGGATCCCAGTCACACGCTGGGGAATAATGGGGGATGGGACCTTCCCAGTTCAAAATTGGGAAGGAGGGGGTTCATCCCAGTCACACGCTGGGGAATAACGGGGCATGTGACTTTCCCATTCACACGCTGGGAAGGAAGGGGTGATCCCAGTCCCACGCTGGGGAATAACGGGGGATGCGTCCTTCCCAGTTGCACGCTGGGAAGGAAGGGGTTCATTCCAGTCACACGTTGGGGAATAACGGGGGATGCGACATTCCCAGTTGCACGCTGGGAAGGAAGGGGTTCATCCCAGTCACACGCTGGGGAATAACGGGGGATGCGACCTTCCCAGTTGCCCGCTGGGAAGGAAGGGGTTCATCCCAGTCACAGGCTGAGGAATAACGGGGGATGCGACATTCCCAGTTGCAGGCTGGGAAGGAAAAGGGTTCATCCCAGTCACACGCTGGGGAATAACGGGGGATGCGACCTTCCCAGTTGCACGCTGGGAAGGAAGGGGTTCATCCCAGTCTCACGCTGGGGAATAACGGGGGATGTGACCTTTCCGGTTGCACGCTAGGAAGGAAGGGGTTCATCCCAGTCACACGCTGGGGAATAACGGGGGATCCCAGTCACACGCTGGGGAATAACGGGGGATGCGACCTTCCCAGTTGCCCGCTGGGAAGGAAGGGGTTCATCCCAGTCACAGGCTGAGGAATAACGGGGGATGCGACATTCCCAGTTGCAGGCTGGGAAGGAAAAGGGTTCATCCCAGTCACACGCTGGGGAATAACGGGGGATGCGACCTTCCCAGTTGCACGCTGGGAAGGAAGGGGTTCATCCCAGTCTCACGCTGGGGAATAACGGGGGATGTGACCTTTCCGGTTGCACGCTAGGAAGGAAGGGGTTCATCCCAGTCACACGCTGGGGAATAACGGGGGATGGGACCTTCCCAGTTGCATGCTGGGAAGGAAGGGGTTCATCCCAGTCACACGCTGGGGAATAACGGGGGATGCGACTTTCCCAGTTGCACGCTGGGAAGGAAGGGGTTCATCCCAGTCACGCGCTGGGGAATAACAGGGGTTGCGACTTTCCCAGTTGCACGCTGGGAAGGAAGGGGTTCATCCCAGTCACACGCTGGGGAATAACGTGGGTTGCGACCTTCCCAGTTGCACTCTGGGAAGGAAGGGGTTCATCCCAGTCACACGCTGGGGAATAACGGGGGATGCGACCTTCCCAATGCACGCTGGGAAGGAAGGGGTTCATCCCAGTCACACGCTTGGGAATATCGGGGGATGCAAACTTCCCAGTTGCACTCTGGGAACGAAGGGGTTCATCCCAGTCACACGCTGGGGAATAACGGGGGTTGCGACTTTCCCAGTTGCACGCTGGGAAGGAAGGGGTTCATCCCAGTCACGCGCTGGGGAATAACGGGGGTTGCGACTTGCCCAGTTGCAGGCTGGGAAGGAAGGGGTTCATCCCAGTCACACGCTGGGGAATAACGGGGGATGCGACCTTCCCAGTTGCACGCTGGGAAGGAAGGGGTTCATCCCAGTCACACGCTGGGGAATAACGGGGGATGCGACCTTCCCAGTTGCACTCTGGGAAGGAAGGGGTTCATCCCAGTCACACGCTGGGGAATAACGGGGGATGCGACCTTCGCAGTTGCACGCTGGGAAGGAAGGGGTTCATCCCAGTCACACACTGGGGAATAACGGGGGTTGCGACTTTCCCAGTTGCACGCTGGGAAGGAAGGGGTTCATCCCAGTCACACGCTGGGGAATAATGGGGGATGCGACCTTCCCAGTTGCACGCTGGGAAGGAAGGGGTTCATTCCAGTCACATGCTGGGGAATAACGGGGGATGCGACCTTCCGACTTGCACGCTGGGAAGGAAGGGGTTCATCCCAGTCACACGCTGGGGCATAACGGGGGATGCGACTTTCCCAGTTGAACGCTGGGAAGGAAGGGGTTCATCCCAGTCACACGCTGGGGAATAACGGGGGATGCGACCTTCCCAGTTGCACTCTGGGAAGGAAGGGCTTCATCCCAGTCACACGCTGGGGAATAATGGGGGATGCGACCTTCCCAGTTGCACGCTGGGAAGGAAGGGGTTCATCCCAATCACATGCTGGGGAATAACGGGGGATGCGACCTTCCGACTTGCACGCTGGGAAGGAAGGGGTTCATCCCAGTCACACGCTGGGGCATAATGGGGGATGCGACTTTCCCAGTTGAACGCTGGGAAGGAAGGGTTTCATCCCAATCACACGCTGGGGAATAACGGGGGTTGCGACTTTCCCAGTTGCACGCTGGGAAGGAAGGGGTTCATCCCAGTCACACGCTGGGGAATAACGGGGGTTGCGACTTTCCCAGTTGCACGCTGGGAAGGAAGGGGTTCATCCCAGTCACACGCTGGGGCATCACGGGGGATGCGACCTTCCCAGTTGCACGCTGGGAAGGAAGGGGTTCATCCCAGTCACACGCTGGGGAATAACGGGGGATGCGACCTTCCCAGTTGCACTCTGGGAAGGAAGGGGTTCATCCCAGTCACACGCTGGGGAATAACGTGGGATGCGACCTTCGCAGTTGCACGCTGGGAAGGAAGGGGTTAATCCCAGTCACACGCTGCGGAATAACGGGGGATGGGACCTTCCCAGGTGCACGCTGGGAAGGAAGGGGTTCATCCCAGTCACACGCTGGGGAATAACGGGGGTTGCGACTTTCCCAGTTGCACGCTGGGAAGGAAGGGGTTCATCCCAGTCTCACGCTGGGGAATAATGAGGGATGCGACGTTCCCAGTTCAATACTGGAAGGAAGGGGTTCATCCCAGTCACACACTGGGGAATAACGGGGGATGCGACCTGCCCAGTTGCACGCTGGGAAAGAAGGGGTTCATCCCAGTCACAGGCTGGGGAATAACGGGGGATGCGAACTTCCCAGTTGCACGCTGGGAAGGAAGGGGTTCATCCCAGTCACATGCTGGGGAATAAGGGGGGATGCGACCTGCCCAGTTGCACACTGGGAAAGAAGGGGTTCATCCCAGTCACACGCTGGGGAATAACGGGGGATGCGAACTTCCCAGTTGCACGCTGGGAAGGAAGGGGTTCATCCCAGTCACACACTGGGGAATAACGGGGGATGCGACCTGCCCAGTTGCACGCTGGGAAAGAAGGGGTTCATCCCAGTCACACGCTGGGGAATAACGGGGGATGCGAACTTCCCAGTTGCATGCTGGGAAGGAAGGGGTTCATCCCAGTCACACGCTGGGGAATAACGGGGGATGCGACCTTCCCAGTTGCACGCTGGGAAGGAAGGTATTCATCCCAGTCTCAGGCTGGGGAATAACGGGGGATGTGACCTTCCCGGTTGCACGCTAGGAAGGAAGGGGTTCATCCCAGTCACACGCTGGGGAATAACAGGGGATGCGACCTTCCCAGTTGAACGCTGGGAAGGAAGGGGTTCATCCCAGTCACACGCTGGGGAATAATGGGGGATGGGACCTTCCCAGTTGCATGCTGGGAAGGAAGGGGTTCATCCCAGTCACACGCTGGGGAATAACGGGGAATGCGACCTTTCCATTTGCACGCTGGGAAGGAAGGGGTTCATCCCAGTCACACCATCGGGAATAACGGGGGATGCGACATTCCCAATTGCATGCTGGGAAGGAAGGGGTTCATCCCAGTCTCACGCTGGGGAATAACGGGGGATACGAACTTCCAGTTGCACGCTGGGAAGGAAGGGGTTCATCCCAGTCTCACGCTGGGGAATAACGGGGGATGCGACCTTCCCAGTTGCACGCTGGGAAGGAAGGGGTTCATCCCAGTCTCACGCTGGGGAATAACGGGGGATGCGACATTCCCAGTTGCAGGCTGGGAAGGAAAAGGGTTCATCCCAGTCACACGCTGGGGAATAACGGGGGATCCCAGTCACACGCTGGGGAATAATGGGGGATGGGACCTTCCCTGTTCAAAATTGGGAAGGAGGGAGTTCATCCCAGTCACACGCTGGGGAATAACGGGGCATGTGACTTTCCCATTCACACGCTGGGAAGGAAGGGGTGATCCCAGTCCCACACTGGGGAATAACGGGGGATGCGTCCTTCCCAGTTGCACGCTGGGAAGGAAGTGGTTCATCCCAGTCACACGCTGGGGAATAACGGGGGATGCGACCTTCCCAGTTGCCCGCTGGGAAGGAAGGGGTTCATCCCAGTCACACGTTGGGGAATAACGGGGGATGCGACATTCCCAGTTGCACGCTGGGAAGGAAGGGGTTCATCCCAGTCACACGCTGGGGAATAACGGGGGATGCGACCTTCCCAGTTGCACGCTGGGAAGGAAGGGGTTCATCCCAGTCTCACGCTGGGGAATAACGGGGGATGCGACATTCCCAGTTGCAGGCTGGGAAGGAAAAGGGTTCATCCCAGTCACACGCTGGGGAATAACGGGGGATGCGACCTTCACAGTTGCACGCTGGGAAGGAAGGGGTTCATCCCAGTCTCACGCTGGGGAATAACAGGGGATGTGACCTTTCCGGTTGCACGCTGGGAAGGAAGGGGTTCATCCCAGTCACACGCTGGGGAATAACGGGGGATGCGACCTTCCCAGTTGCACGCTAGGAAGGAAGGGGTTCATCCCAGTCACACGCTGGGGAATAACGGGGGATGGGACCTTCCCAGTTGCATGCTGGGAAGGAAGGGGTTCATCCCAGTCACACGCTGGGGAATAACGGGGGATGCGACCTTCCCAGTTGCACGCTGGGAAGGAAGGGGTTCATCCCAGTCATACGCTGGGGAATAATGGGGGTTGCGACTTTCCCAGTTGCACGCTGGGAAGGAAGGGGTTCATCCCAGTCACGCGCTGGGGAATAACGGGGGTTGCGACTTTCCCAGTTGCACGCTGGGAAGGAAGGGGTTCATCCCAGTCACACGCTGGGGAATAACGTGGGATGCGACCTTCCCAGTTGCACTCTGGGAAGGAAGGGGTTCATCCCAGTCACACACTGGGGAATAACGGGGGATGCGACCTGCCCAGTTGCACGCTGGGAAAGAAGGGGTTCATCCGAGTCACACGCTGGGGAATAACGGGGGATGCGAACTTCCCAGTTGCACGCTGGGAAGGAAGGGGTTCATCCCAGTCACACGCTGGGGAATAACGGGGGATGCGACCTTCCCAGTTGCACGCTGGGAAGGAAGGGATTCATCCCAGTCTCACGCTGGGGAATAACGGGGGATGTGACCTTCCCGGTTGCACGCTAGGAAGGAAGGGGTTCATCCCAGTCACACGCTGGGGAATAACAGGGGATGCGACCTTCCCAGTTGAACGCTGGGAAGGAAGGGGTTCATCCCAGTCACACGCTGGGGAATAACGGGGGATGCGACCTGCCCAGTTGCACGCTGGGAAAGAAGGGGTTCATCCCAGTCACAGGCTGGGGAATAACGGGGGATGCGAACTTCCCAGTTGCACGCTGGGAAGGAAGGGGTTCATCCCAGTCACATGCTGGGGAATAAGGGGGGATGCGACCTGCCCAGTTGCACACTGGGAAAGAAGGGGTTCATCCCAGTCACACGCTGGGGAATAACGGGGGATGCGAACTTCCCAGTTGCACGCTGGGAAGGAAGGGGTTCATCCCAGTCACACACTGGGGAATAACGGGGGATGCGACCTGCCCAGTTGCACGCTGGGAAAGAAGGGGTTCATCCCAGTCACACGCTGGGGAATAACGGGGGATGCGAACTTCCCAGTTGCATGCTGGGAAGGAAGGGGTTCATCCCAGTCACACGCTGGGGAATAACGGGGGATGCGACCTTCCCAGTTGCACGCTGGGAAGGAAGGTATTCATCCCAGTCTCAGGCTGGGGAATAACGGGGGATGTGACCTTCCCGGTTGCACGCTAGGAAGGAAGGGGTTCATCCCAGTCACACGCTGGGGAATAACAGGGGATGCGACCTTCCCAGTTGAACGCTGGGAAGGAAGGGGTTCATCCCAGTCACACGCTGGGGAATAATGGGGGATGGGACCTTCCCAGTTGCATGCTGGGAAGGAAGGGGTTCATCCCAGTCACACGCTGGGGAATAACGGGGAATGCGACCTTTCCATTTGCACGCTGGGAAGGAAGGGGTTCATCCCAGTCACACCATCGGGAATAACGGGGGATGCGACATTCCCAATTGCATGCTGGGAAGGAAGGGGTTCATCCCAGTCTCACGCTGGGGAATAACGGGGGATACGAACTTCCAGTTGCACGCTGGGAAGGAAGGGGTTCATCCCAGTCTCACGCTGGGGAATAACGGGGGATGCGACCTTCCCAGTTGCACGCTGGGAAGGAAGGGGTTCATCCCAGTCTCACGCTGGGGAATAACGGGGGATGCGACATTCCCAGTTGCAGGCTGGGAAGGAAAAGGGTTCATCCCAGTCACACGCTGGGGAATAACGGGGGATCCCAGTCACACGCTGGGGAATAATGGGGGATGGGACCTTCCCTGTTCAAAATTGGGAAGGAGGGAGTTCATCCCAGTCACACGCTGGGGAATAACGGGGCATGTGACTTTCCCATTCACACGCTGGGAAGGAAGGGGTGATCCCAGTCCCACACTGGGGAATAACGGGGGATGCGTCCTTCCCAGTTGCACGCTGGGAAGGAAGTGGTTCATCCCAGTCACACGCTGGGGAATAACGGGGGATGCGACCTTCCCAGTTGCCCGCTGGGAAGGAAGGGGTTCATCCCAGTCACACGTTGGGGAATAACGGGGGATGCGACATTCCCAGTTGCACGCTGGGAAGGAAGGGGTTCATCCCAGTCACACGCTGGGGAATAACGGGGGATGCGACCTTCCCAGTTGCACGCTGGGAAGGAAGGGGTTCATCCCAGTCTCACGCTGGGGAATAACGGGGGATGCGACATTCCCAGTTGCAGGCTGGGAAGGAAAAGGGTTCATCCCAGTCACACGCTGGGGAATAACGGGGGATGCGACCTTCACAGTTGCACGCTGGGAAGGAAGGGGTTCATCCCAGTCTCACGCTGGGGAATAACAGGGGATGTGACCTTTCCGGTTGCACGCTGGGAAGGAAGGGGTTCATCCCAGTCACACGCTGGGGAATAACGGGGGATGCGACCTTCCCAGTTGCACGCTAGGAAGGAAGGGGTTCATCCCAGTCACACGCTGGGGAATAACGGGGGATGGGACCTTCCCAGTTGCATGCTGGGAAGGAAGGGGTTCATCCCAGTCACACGCTGGGGAATAACGGGGGATGCGACCTTCCCAGTTGCACGCTGGGAAGGAAGGGGTTCATCCCAGTCATACGCTGGGGAATAATGGGGGTTGCGACTTTCCCAGTTGCACGCTGGGAAGGAAGGGGTTCATCCCAGTCACGCGCTGGGGAATAACGGGGGTTGCGACTTTCCCAGTTGCACGCTGGGAAGGAAGGGGTTCATCCCAGTCACACGCTGGGGAATAACGTGGGATGCGACCTTCCCAGTTGCACTCTGGGAAGGAAGGGGTTCATCCCAGTCACACACTGGGGAATAACGGGGGATGCGACCTGCCCAGTTGCACGCTGGGAAAGAAGGGGTTCATCCGAGTCACACGCTGGGGAATAACGGGGGATGCGAACTTCCCAGTTGCACGCTGGGAAGGAAGGGGTTCATCCCAGTCACACGCTGGGGAATAACGGGGGATGCGACCTTCCCAGTTGCACGCTGGGAAGGAAGGGATTCATCCCAGTCTCACGCTGGGGAATAACGGGGGATGTGACCTTCCCGGTTGCACGCTAGGAAGGAAGGGGTTCATCCCAGTCACACGCTGGGGAATAACAGGGGATGCGACCTTCCCAGTTGAACGCTGGGAAGGAAGGGGTTCATCCCAGTCACACGCTGGGGAATAATGGGGGATGGGACCTTCCCAGTTGCATGCTGGGAAGGAAGGGGTTCATCCCAGTCACACGCTGGGGAATAACGGGGAATGCGACCTTTCCATTTGCACGCTGGGAAGGAAGGGGTTCATCCCAGTCACACCATCGGGAATAACGGGGGATGCGACATTCCCAATTGCATGCTGGGAAGGAAGGGGTTCATCCCAGTCTCACGCTGGGGAATAACGGGGGATACGAACTTCCAGTTGCACGCTGGGAAGGAAGGGGTTCATCCCAGTCTCACGCTGGGGAATAACGGGGGATGCGACCTTCCCAGTTGCACGCTGGGAAGGAAGGGGTTCATCCCAGTCTCACGCTGGGGAATAACGGGGGATGCGACATTCCCAGTTGCAGGCTGGGAAGGAAAAGGGTTCATCCCAGTCACACGCTGGGGAATAACGGGGGATCCCAGTCACACGCTGGGGAATAATGGGGGATGGGACCTTCTCAGTTCAAAATTGGGAAGGAGGGGCTTCATCCCAGTCACACGCTGGGGAATAACGGGGCATGTGACTTTCCCATTCACACGCTGGGAAGGAAGGGGTGATCCCAGTCCCACGCTGGGGAATAACGGGGGATGCGTCCTTCCCAGTTGCACGCTGGGAAGGAAGGGGTTCATCCCAGTCACACGCTGGGGAATAACGGGGGATGCGACCTTCCCAGTTGCCCGCTGGGAAGGAAGGGGTTCATCCCAGTCACACGTTGGGGAATAACGGGGGATGCGACATTCCCAGTTGCACGCTGGGAAGGAAGGGGTTCATCCCAGTCACACGCTGGGGAATAACGGGGGATGCGACCTTCCCAGTTGCACGCTGGGAAGGAAGGGGTTCATCCCAGTCTCACGCTGGGGAATAACGGGGGATGCGACATTCCCAGTTGCAGGCTGGGAAGGAAAAGGGTTCATCCCAGTCACACGCTGGGGAATAACGGGGGATGGGACCTTCCCAGTTGCATGCTGGGAAGGAAGGGGTTCATCCCAGTCACACGCTGGGGAATAACGGGGGATGCGACCTTCCCAGTTGCACGCTGGGAAGGAAGGGGTTCATCCCAGTCACACGCTGGGGAATAACGGGGGATCCCAGTCACACGCTGGGGAATAACGGGGTATGGGACCTTCCCAGTTGCATGCTGGGAAGGAAGGGGTTCATCCCAGTCACACGCTGGGGAATAATGGGGGTTGCGACTTTCCCAGTTGCACGCTAGGAAGGAAGGGGTTCATCCCAGTCTCACGCTGGGGAATAACGGGGGATGCGACCTTCCCAGTTGCACGCTAGGAAGGAAGGGGTTCATCCCAGTCACACGCTGGGGAATAACGGGGGATGCGACCTTCCCAGTTGCATGCTGGGAAGGAAGGGGTTCATCCCAGTCACACGCTGGGGAATAACGGGGGATGCGACCTTCCCAGTTGCACGCTGGGAAGGAAGGGGTTCATCCCAGTCTCAAGCTGGGGAATAACGGGGGATGCGACCTTCCCAGTTGCACGCTAGGAAGGAAGGGGTTCATCCCAGTCACACGCTGGGGAATAACGGGGGATCCCAGTCACACGCTGGGGAATAACGGGGGATGGGACCTTCCCAGTTGCATGCTGGGAAGGAAGGGGTTCATCCCAGTCACGCGCTGGGGAATAATGGGGGTTGCGACTTTCCCAGTTGCACGCTGGGAAGGAAGGGGTTCATCCCAGTCACGCGCTGGGGAATAACGGGGGTTGCGACTTTCCCAGTTGCACGCTGGGAAGGAAGGGGTTCATCCCAGTCACACGCTGGGGAATAACGTGGGATGCGACCTTCCCAGTTGCACTCTGGGAAGGAAGGGGTTCATCCCAGTCACACGCTGGGGAATAACGGGGGATGCGACCTTCCCAATGCACGCTGGGAAGGAAGGGGTTCATCCCAGTCACACGCTTGGGAATAACGGGGGATGCGAACTTCCCAGTTGCACTCTGGGAACGAAGGGGTTCATCCCAGTCACACGCTGGGGAATAACGGGGGTTGCGACTTTCCCAGTTGCACGCTGGGAAGGAAGGGGTTCATCCCAGTCACGCGCTGGGGAATAACGGGGGTTGCGACTTTCCCAGTTGCAGGCTGGGAAGGAAGGGGTTCATCCCAGTCACACGCTGGGGAATAACGGGGGATGCGACCTTCCCAGTTGCACGCTGGGAAGGAAGGGGTTCATCCCAGTCACACGCTGGGGAATAACGGGGGATGCGACCTTCCCAGTTGCACTCTGGGAAGGAAGGGGTTCATCCCAGTCACACGCTGGGGAATAACGTGGGATGCGACCTTCGCTGTTGCACGCTGGGAAGGAAGGGGTTCATCCCAGTCACACACTGGGGAATAACGGGGGTTGCGACTTTCCCAGTTGCACGCTGGGAAGGAAGGGGTTCATCCCAGTCACACGCTGGGGAATAACGGGGGATGTGACCTTCCCAGTTGCACGCTGGGAAGGAAGGGGTTCATTCCAGTCACACGCTGGGGAATAACGGGGGATGCGACCTTCCGAGTTGCACGCTGGGAAGGAAGGGGTTCATCCCAGTCACACGCTGGGGCATAACGGGGGATGCGACTTTCCCAGTTGAACGCTGGGAAGGAAGGGGTTCATCCCAGTCACACGCTGGGGAATAACGGGGGATGCGACCTTCCCAGGTGCACTCTGGGAAGGAAGGGCTTCATCCCAGTCACACGCTGGGGAATAATGGGGGATGCGACCTTCCCAGTTGCACTCTGGGAAGGAAGGGGTTCATCCCAATCACACGCTGGGGAATAACGGGGGTTGCGACTTTCCCAGTTGCACGCTGGGAAGGAAGGGGTTCATCCCAGTCACACGCTGGGGAATAACGGGGGATGCGACCTTCCCAGTTGCACGCTGGGAAGGAAGGGGTTCATCCCAGTCACACGCTGGGGAATAACGGGGGATGCGACCTTCCCAGTTGCACGCTGGGATGGAAGGGGTTCATCCCAGTCACACGCTGGGGAATAACGGGGGATGCGACCTTCCCAGTTGCACTCTGGGAAGGAAGGGGTTCATCCCAGTCACACGCTGGGGAATAACGTGGGATGCGACCTTCGCAGTTGCACGCTGGGAAGGAAGGGGTTCATCCCAGTCACACGCTGTGGAATAACGGGGGATGCGACCTTCCCAGTTGCACGCTGGGAAGGAAGGGGTTCATCCCAGTCACACGCTGGGGAATAACGGGGGTTGCGACTTTCCCAGTTGCACGCTGGGAAGGAAGGGGTTCATCCCAGTCTCACGCTGGGGAATAATGAGGGATGCGACGTTCCCAGTTCAATACTGGGAAGGAAGGGGTTCATCCCAGTCACACACTGGGGAATAACGGGGGATGCGACCTGCCCAGTTGCACGCTGGGAAAGAAGGGGTTCATCCCAGTCACAGGCTGGGGAATAACGGGGGATGCGAACTTCCCAGTTGCACGCTGGGAAGGAAGGGGTTCATCCCAGTCACACGCTGGGGAATAAGGGGGGATGCGACCTGCCCAGTTGCACACTGGGAAAGAAGGGGTTCATCCCAGTCACACGCTGGGGAATAACGGGGGATGCGAGCTTCCCAGTTGCACGCTGGGAAGGAAGGGGTTCATCCCAGTCACACACTGGGGAATAACGGGGGATGCGACCTGCCCAGTTGCACGCTGGGAAAGAAGGGGTTCATCCCAATCACACGCTGGGGAATAACGGGGGATACGACCTTCCCAGTTGCACTCTGGGAACGAAGGGGTTCATCCCAGTCACAGGCTGGGGAATAATGAGGGATGCGACGTTCCCAGTTCAATACTGCGAAGGAAGGGGTTCATCCCAGTCAAACGTTAGGGAATAAAGGGGGATGCGACCTTTCCAGTTGCCCGCTGGGAAGGAAGGGGTCATCCCAGTCACACGCTGGGGAATAACGGGGGATGCGAACTTACCAGTTGCCCGCTGGGAAGGAAGGGGTTCATCCCAGTCACATGCTGGGGAATAACGGGGGATGCGAACTTACCAGTTGCACGCTGGGAAGGAAGGGGTTCGTCCCAGTCACGCGCTGGGGAATAACGGGGGTTGCGACTTTCCCAGTTGCACGCTGGGAAGGAAGGGGTTCATCCCAGTCACACGCTGGGGTATAACGGGGGATGCGACCTTCCCAGTTGCACGTTGGGAAGGAAGGGGTTCATCCCAGTCACACGCTGGGGAATAAGGGGGATACGACCTTCCCAGTTGCACTCTGGGAACGAAGGGGTTCATCCCAGTCACAGGCTGGGGAATAATGAGGGATGCGACGTTCCCAGTTCAATACTGCGAAGGAAGGGGTTCATCCCAGTCAAACGTTAGGGAATAAAGGGGGATGCGACCTTTCCAGTTTCACGCTGGGAAGGAAGGGGTTCATCCCAGTCACACGCTGGGGTATAACGGGGGATGCGACCTTCCCAGTTGCACGTTGGGAAGGAAGGGGTTCATCCCAGTCACACGCTGGGGAATAACGAGGGATGCGACCTTCCCAGTTCAATACTGGGAAGGAAGGGGTTCATCCCAGTCAAACGTTAGGGAATAACGGGGGATGCGACCTTTCCAGTTGCACGCTGGGAAGGAAGGGGTTCATCCCAGTCACACGCTGCCTTATAACGGGGGATGCGACCTTCCCAGTTGCACGTTGGGAAGGAAGGGGTTCATCCCAGTCACACGCTGGGGAATAACGAGGGATGCGACCTTCCCAGTTGCACGCTGGGAAGGAAGGGGTTCATCCCAGTCACACGCTGGGGATCAACGAGGGATGCGACGTTCCCAGTTGCACGTTGGGAAGGAAGGGGTTCATCCCAGTCACACGCTGGGGAATAACGAGGGATGTGACCTTCCCAGTTGCACGTTGGGAAGGAAGGGGTTCATCCCAGTCACACGCTGGGGAATAACGGGGGTTGCGACTTTCCCAGTTGCACGCTGGGAAGGAATGGGTTCATCCCAGTCACGCGCTGGGGAATAACGGGGGATGCGACCTTCCCAGTTGCACGCTGGGAAGGAAGGGGTTCATCCCAGTCACACGCTGGGGAATAACGTGGGATGCGACATTCCCAGTTGCACTCTGGGAAGGAAGGGGTTCATCCCAGTCACACGCGGAGGAATAACGGGGGATGCGACCTTCCCAATGCACGCTGGGAAGGAAGGGGTTCATCCCAGTCACACGCTTGGGAATAACGGGGGATGCGACCTTCCCAGTTGCACTCTGGGAACGAAGGGGTTCATCCCAGTCACACGCTGGGGAATAACGTGGGATGCGACTTTCCCAGTTGCACGCTGGGAAGGAAGGGGTTCATCCCAGTCACGCGCTGGGGAATAACGGGGGTTGCGACTTTCCCAGTTGCAGGCTGGGAAGGAAGGGGTTCATCCCAGTCACGCGCTGGGGAATAACGGGGGATGCGACCTTCCCAGTTGCACGCTGGGATGGAAGGGGTTCATCCCAGTCACACGCTGGGGAATAACGGGGGATGCGACCTTCCCAGTTGCACTCTGGGAAGGAAGGGGTTCATCCCAGTCACACGCTGGGGAATAACGTGGGATGCGACCTTCGCTGTTGCACGCTGGGAAGGAAGGGGTTCATCCCAGTCACACACTGGGGAATAACGGGGGTTGCGACTTTCCCAGTTGCACGCTGGGAAGGAAGGGGTTCATCCCAGTCACACGCTGGGGAATAACGGGGGATGCGACTTTCCCAGTTGCACGCTGGGAAGGAAGGGGTTCATCCCAGTCACACGCTGGGGAATAACGGGGGATGCGACCTTCCCAGTTGCACTCTGGGAAGGAAGGGGTTCATCCCAGTCACACGCTGGGGAATAACGTGGGATGCGACCTTCGCAGTTGCACGCTGGGAAGGAAGGGGTTCATCCCAGACACACGCTGGGGAATAACGGGGGATGCGACCTTCCCAGTTGCACGCTGGGAAGGAAGTGGTTCATCCCAATCACACGCTGGGGAATAACGGGGGTTGCGACTTTCCCAGTTGCACGCTGGGAAGGAAGGGGTTCATCCCAGTCACACGCTGGGCAATAACGGGGGTTGCGACTTTCCCAGTTGCACGCTGGGAAGGAAGGGGTTCATCCCAGTCACACGCTGGGGAATAACGGGGGATGCGACCTTCCCAGTTGCACGCTGGGAAGGAAGGGGTTCATCCCAGTCACACGCTGGGGAATAACGGGGGATGCGACCTTCCCAGTTGCACTCTGGGAAGGAAGGGGTTCATCCCAGTCACACGCTGGGGAATAACGGGGGATGCGACCTTCCCAGTTGCACGCTGGGAAGGAAGGGGTTCATCCCAGTCACACGCTGTGGAATAACGGGGGATGCGACCTTCCCAGTTGCATGCTGGGAAGGAAGGGGTTCATCCCAGTCACACGCTGGGGAATAACGGGGGTTGCGACTTTCCCAGTTGCACGCTGGGAAGGAAGGGGTTCATCCCAGTCTCACGCTGGGGAATAACGGGGGTTGCGACTTTCCCAGTTGCACGCTGGGAAGGAAGGGGTTCATCCCAGTCTCACGCTGGGGAATAATGAGGGATGCGACGTTCCCAGTTCAATACTGGGAAGGAAGGGGTTCATCCCAGTCACACGCTGGGGAATAACGGGGGATGCGACCTTCCCAGTTGCACGCTGGGAAGGAAGGGGTTCATCCCAGTCACACGCTGGGGAATAACGGGGGATGCGACCTGCCCAGTTGCACGCTGGGAAGGAAGGGGTTCATCCCAGTCTCACGCTGGGGAATAACAGGGGATGCGACCTGCGCAGTTGAACGCTGGGAAAGAAGGGGTTCATCCCAGTCACAGGCTGGGGAATAACGGGGGATGCGACCTGCCCAGTTGCACGCTGGGAAGGAAGGGGTTTATCCCAGTCACACGCTGGGGAATAACGGGGGATGCGAACTTCCCAGTTGCACGCTGGGAAGGAAGGGGTTCATCCCAGTCACACGCTGGGGAATAACGGGGGATGCGACCTTCCCAGTTGCACGCTGGGAAGGAAGGGGTTCATCCCAGTCTCACGCTGGGGAATAACGGGGGATGCGACCTTCCCAGATGCACGCTGGGAAGGAAGGGGTTCATCCCAGTCACACGCTGGGGTATAACGGGGGATGCGACATTCCCAGTTGCCCGCTGGGAAGGAAGGGGTCATCCCAGTCACACGCTGGGGAATAACGGGGGATGCGACCTTCCCTATTGCCCGCTGGGAAGGAAGGGGTTCATCCCAGTCACATGCTGGGGAATAACGGGGGATGCGACCTTCCCAGTTGCACGCTGGGAAGGAAGTGGTTCATCCCAATCTCACGCTGGGGAATAACGGGGGATGTGAGCTTCCCGGTTGCACGTTAGGAAGGAAGGGGTTCATCCCAGTCACACGCTGGGGAATAACGGGGGATGGGACCTTCCCAGTTGCATGCTGGGAAGGATGGGGTTCATCCCAGTCACACGCTGGGGCATAACGGGGGATGCGACTTTCCCAGTTGAACGCTGGGAAGGAAGGGGTTCATCCCAGTCACACGCTGGGGAATAACGGGGGATGCGACCTTCCCAGTTGCACGCTGGGAAGGAAGGGGTTCATCCCAGTCACACGCTGGGGAATAACGGGGCTGCGACCTTCCCAGTTGCACGCTGGAAAGGAAGGGGTTCATCCCAGTCACACGCTGGGGAATAACGCGGGTTGCGACTTTCCCAGTTGCACGCTGGGAAGGAAGGGGTTCGTCCCAGTCACGCGCTGGGGAATAACGGGGGTTGCGACTTTCCCAGTTGCACGCTGGGAAGGAAGGGGTTCATTCCAGTCACACGCTGGGGAATAACGGGGGATGCGACCTTCCCAGTAGCACTCTGGGAAGGAAGGGGTTCATCCCAGTCATACGCTGGGGAATAACGGGGGATGCGACCTTCCCAATGCACGCTGGGAAGGAAGGGGTTCATCCCAGTCACACGCTGGGGTATAACGGGGGATGCGACCTTCCCAGTTGCACGTTGGGAAGGAAGGGGTTCATCCCAGTCACACGCTGGGGAATAAGGGGGATGCGACCTTCCCAGTTGCACTCTGGGAACGAAGGGGTTCATCCCAGTCACATGCTGGGGAATAATGAGGGATGCGACGTTCCCAGTTCAATATTGGGAAGGAAGGGGTTCATCCCAGTCAAACGTTAGGGAATAACGGGGGATGCGACCTTTCCAGTTGCACGCTGGGAAGGAAGGGGTTCATCCCAGTCACACGCTGGGGTATAACGGGTGATGCGACCTTCCCAGTTGCACGTTGGGAAGGAAGGGGTTCATCCCAGTCACACGCTGGGGAATAACGAGGGATGCGACCTTCCCAGTTCAATACTGGGAAGGAAGGGGTTCATCCCAGTCAAACGTTAGGGAATAACGGGGGATGCGACCTTTCCAGTTGCACGCTGGGAAGGAAGTGGTTCATCCCAGTCACACGCTGCCTTATAACGGGGGATGCGACCTTCCCAGTTGCACGTTGGGAAGGAAGGGGTTCATCCCAGTCACACGCTGGGGAATAACGAGGGATGCAACCTTCCCAGTTGCACGCTGGGAAGGAAGGGGTTCATCCCAGTCACACGCTGGGGATCAACGAGGGATGCGACGTTCCCAGTTGCACGTTGGGAAGGAAGGGGTTCATCCCAGTCACACGCTGGGGAATAACGAGGGATGTGACCTTCCCAGTTGCACGTTGGGAAGGAAGGGGTTCATCCCAGTCACACGCTGGGGAATAACGGGGGTTGCGACTTTCCCAGTTGCACGCTGGGAAGGAAGGGGTTCATCCCAGTCACGCGCTGGGGAATAACGGGGGTTGCGACTTTCCCAGTTGCACGCTGGGAAGGAAGGGGTTCATCCCAGTCACACGCTGGGGAATAACGTGGGATGCGACCTTCCCAGTTGCACTCTGGGAAGGAAGGGGTTCATCCCAGTCACACGCTGGGGAATAACGGGGGATGCGACCTTCCCAATGCAAGCTGGGAAGGAAGGGATTCATCCCAGTCACACGCTTGGGAATAACGGGGGATGCGACCTTCCCAGTTGCACTCTGGGAACGAAGGGGTTCATCCCAGTCACACGCTGGGGAATAACGGGGGTTGCGACTTTCCCAGTTGCACGCTGGGAAGGAAGGGGTTCATCCCAGTCACGCGCTGGGGAATAACGGGGGATGCGACCTTCCCAGTTGCACGCTGGGATGGAAGGGGTTCATCCCAGTCACACGCTGGGGAATAACGGGGGATGCGACCTTCCCAGTTGCACTCTGGGAAGGAAGGGGTTCATCCCAGTCACACGCTGGGGAATAACGTGGGATGCGACCTTCGCAGTTGCACGCTGGGAAGGAAGGGGTTCATCCCAGTCACACACTGGGGAATAACGGGGGTTGCGACCTTCCCAGTTGCACGCTGGGAAGGAAGGGGTTCATTCCAGTCACACACTGGGGAATAACGGGGGAAGCGACCTTCCGAGTTGCACGCTGGGAAGGAAGGGGTTCATCCCAGTCACACGCTGGGGCATAACGGGGGATGCGACTTTCCCAGTTGAACGCTGGGAAGGAAGGGGTTCATCCCAGTCACACGCTGGGGAATAACGGGGGTTGCGACCTTCCGAGTTGCACGTTGGGAAGGAAGGGGTTCATCCCAGTCACACGCTGGGGAATAACGGGGGTTGCGACTTTCCCAGTTGCACGCTGGGAAGGAAGGGGTTCATCCCAGTCTCACGCTGGGGAATAACGGGGGATGCGACCTTCCCAGTTGCACGCTGGGAAGGAAGGGGTTCATCCCAGTCACACGCTGGGGAATAACGGGGGATGCGACCTGCCCAGTTGCATGCTGGGAAAGAAGGGGTTCATCCCAGTCACAGGCTGGGGAATAACGGGGGATGCGAACTTCCCAGTTGCACGCTGGGAAGGAAGGGGTTCATCCCAGTCTCACGCTGGGGAATAACGGGGGATGTGACCTTCCCGGTTGCACGCTAGGAAGGAAGGGGTTCATCCCAGTCACACGCTGGGGAATAATGGGGGATCCCAGGCACACGCTGGGGAATAACGGGGGATGGGACCTTCCCAGTTGCATGCTGGGAAGGATGGGGTTCATCCCAGTCACACGCTGGGGCATAACGGGGGATGCGACTTTCCCAGTTGAACACTGGGAAGGAAGGGGTTCATCCCAGTCACACGCTGGGGAATAACGGGGGATGCGACCTTCCCAGTTGCACGCTGGTAAGGAAGGGGTTCATCCCAGTCACACGCTGGGGAATAACGGGGGATGCGACCTTCACAGTTGCACGCTGGGAAGGAAGGGGTTCATCCCAGTCATACGCTGGGGAATAACGGGGGTTGCGACTTTCCCAGTTGCACGCTGGGAAGGAAGGGGTTCGTCCCAGTCACGCGCTGGGGAATAACGGGGGTTGCGACTTTCCCAGTTGCACGCTGGGAAGGAACGGGTTCATCCCAGTCACACGCTGGGGAATAACGGGGGATGCGACCTTCCCAATGCACGCTGGGAAGGAAGGGGTTCATCCCAGTCACACGCTTGGGAATAACGGGGGATGCGACCTTCCCAGTTGCACTCTGGGAACGAAGGGGTTCATCCCAGTCACACGCTGGGGTATAACGGGGGATGCGACCTTCCCAGTTGCACGTTGGGAAGGAAGGGGTTCATCCCAGTCACACGCTGGGGAATAAGGGGGATGCGACCTTCCCAGTTGCACTCTGGGAACGAAGGGGTTCATCCCAGTCACACACTGGGGAATAATGAGGGATGCGACGTTCCCAGTTCAATACTGGGAAGGAAGGGGTTCATCCCAGTCAAACGTTAGGGAATAACGGGGGATGCGACCTTTCCAGTTGCACGCTGGGAAGGAAGGGGTTCATCCCAGTCACACGCTGGGATATAACGGGGGATGCGACCTTCCCAGTTGCACGTTGAGAAGGAAGGGGTTCATCCCAGTCACACGCTGGGGTATAACGGGGGATGCGACCTTCCCAGTTGCACGTTGGGAAGGAAGGGGTTCATCCCAGTCACACGCTGGGGAATAACGAGGGATGCGACCTTCCCAGTTCAATACTGGGAAGGAAGGGGTTCATCCCAGTCAAACGTTAGGGAATAACGGGGAATGCGACCTTTCCAGTTGCACGCTGGGAAGGAAGGGGTTCATCCGAGTCACACGCTGCCTTATAACGGGGGATGCGACCTTCCCAGTTGCACGTTGGGAAGGAAGGGGTTCATCCCAGTCACACGCTGGGGAATAACGAGGCATGTGACCTTCCCAGTTGCACGTTGGGAAGGAAGGGGTTCATCCCAGTCACACGCTGGGGAATAATGGGGGATGTGATATTCCCAGTTGCATGCTGGGAAGGAAGGTGTTCATCCCAGTCACACGCTAGGGAATATGGGGGGGATGCGACATTCCCAGTTCAATACTGGAAAGGAAGGGTTTCATCCCAGTCACACGCTGTGGATTAACGGGGCATGCGACATTCCCTGTTCCACGCTGGGAAGGAAGGGGTTCATCCCAGTCACACGCTGGGGATTAACGGGGGATGCGACCTTCCCAGTTGCACGCTGGGAAGGAAGGGGTTCATCCCAGTCACACGCTGGGGATTAACGGGGGATGCGACCTTCCCAGTTGCACTCTGGGAAGGAAGGGGTTCATCCCAGTCACATGCTGGGGATTAACGGGGGATGCGACCTTCCCACTTGCACGCTGGGAAGGAAGTGGTTCATCCCAGGCACACATTGGGGAATGAAAGGACATATCCCAAAGGGGTCCATCCCAGTTGTGGGAATATTGGACTCCATTCGGTAACAGTGGACCGATGGGTTGGAAGTCCCATGATCAGTCAGGACGGAGCCAGCGGTTTCTCTTCTCGGAATTACGGACTAACCTTGGCTGTACCTCTCTCTTGTTGCCCATTCCGTAAATTCCATAGTTGGTCATCCTAGAGGGCAGTTTGGAATCAGGGTGGGCTGGCGGGTGAGTGTGGGCTGGGGAATGGGCTCAGTGCCTTGATGTTGGCCTGTTCATGGGCCCTGGTGTCCGTCTGTCTGTCTGTCTTCCCAGTGGATTTGCAGGATCTAGCACAGCCAGTTTCAGTGGGAATGCTCCAGTGGATTCTCCCCGTGGATCGTGACGATTGGGGTTGGGGTTGCTGCACAATGCCAGGCCGGGTTGGTAAAGGCTCTGCTCCTTGCTGGTCTTCGGGGGGTGAGACCCATGCCCTCATCTCCCTCCATCAATGAGCTGACCATGGTCTAGAGGCCATTCTCTCATCCATCATCCACGTCCTACAGCTCCATGACACTGGGTGGGGCTGACATTGATGATTGAGGGTTAAGGGGAGGTGAAGCATTGCATCAACAATCAGTCCCCTCGGCAACCAATCCCCTCACACTCAGCCCCCAGGTAACCAATCACCTCACAATCAGCCCCCGGCAACCAATCCCCTCACACTCAGCCCCCAGGTAACCAATCACCTCACAATCAGCCCCCGGCAACCAATCCCCTCACAATCAGCCCCCGGCAACCAATCCCCTCACACTCAGCCCCCAGGCAACCAATCCCCTCACACTCAGCTCCCAGGCAACCAATCCCCTCACACTCAGCCCCCAGGTAACCAATCACCTCACAATCAGCCCCCGGCAACCAATCCCCTCACACTCAGCCCCCAGGCAACCAATCCCCTCACAATCAGCCCCCAGGTAACCAATCCCCTCACACTCAGCCCCCAGGCAACCAATCCCCTCACACTCAGCTCCCAGGCAACCAATCCCCTCACACTCAGCCCCCAGGTAACCAATCACCTCACAATCAGCCCCCGGCAACCAATCCCCTCACACTCAGCCCCCAGGCAACCAATCCCCTCACACTCAGCTCCCAGGCAACCAATCCCCTCACACTCAGCCCCCAGGCAACCAATCCCCTCACAATCAGCCCCAGGCAACCAATCCCCTCACACATACATCCTCTGATAGACTTAGACCACTCTTTCCATTCACACACACTCCGACAGACACACACTCCCACATTCATCCTCTCACAGACTTAGACACTCCACACTCACACGCAAGTATACACTCTCTCTCACAGACACCCACATCCCCCAGACAGACAGAACACACACACATCAACAATCAGTTCCCCCGGCAACCAATCCCTTCACACTCAGCCCCCAGGCAACACACACACACACACACGTACACACACACATACACACACACACGTACACACACACACACACGTACACATACACATATACATGTGTGGGGTGAATTTGTACTTGCAGAGTTACATTGGACTTTGCTCAAGAACTGCATGAATCCATGTGAGAGTCTGTTAGCTCACTTTTTAGATTAGAATCAGTCCAAACCTTATGGCACAGACAACAGAACACAGGGGCTAACACCTTCAACCTATTATCCAGCTCACACCAATTGTTACAGTTAACCTGAGAATGTAACTTTTGAAAAAATGTTTTGTGATTTACACATGAAAGAAGTGAAACTATCATGGTATTCCGACAGCTGAAAGTAACAGACAATCAAGGTATTTTTCGGTGTATAGTTTCAGTTACACCACACTGTAATCGTTTGCTATAAATTCTGTGTCTTACAATTATGTCCTCCACAACCACCTGGTGAAGGAGCAGCGCTCCGAAAGCTAGTGCTTCCAATTAAACCTGTTGGACTATAACCTGGTCATAGAGTCATAGAGTCATAGAGATGTACAGCATGGGTTCGGTCCAACCCGTCCATGCCGACCAGATATCCCAACCCAATCCAGTCCCACCTGCCAGCACCCGGCCCATATCCCTCCAAACCCTTCCTATTCATATACCCATCCAAATGCCTTTTAAATGTTGCAATTGTACCAGCCTCCACCACTTCCTCTGGCAGCTCATTCCATACACGTACCGCCCTCTGTGTGAAAAAGTTGCCCCTTAGGTCTCTTTTATATCTTTCCCCTCTCACCCTAAACCTATGCCCTCTAGTTCTGGACTCCCCGACCCCAGGGAAAATACTTTGCCTATTTACCCTATCCATGCCCCTCATAATTTTGTAAACCTCTATAAGGTCACCCCTCAGACGCTCCAGGGAAAACAGCCCCAGCCTGTTCAGCCTCTCCCTATGGCTCAAATCCTCCAACCCTGGCAACATCCTTGTAAATCTTTTCTGAACCCTTTCAAGTTTCACAACATCTTTCCGATAGGAAGGAGACCAGAATTGCAAGCAATATTCCAACAGTAGCTTAACCAATATCCTGTACAGCTGCAACATGACCTCCCAACTCCTGTACTCAATACTCTGACCAATAAAGGAAAGCATACCAAACACCTTCTTCACTATCCTATCTACCTGCGACTCCACTTTCAAGGAGCTATGTACCTGCATTCCGAGGTCTCTTTGTTCAGTAACACTCCCTAGGACCTTACCATTAAGTGTATAAGTCCTGCTCAGATTTGCTTTCCCAAAATGCAGCACCTCGCATTTATCTGAATTAAACGCCATCTGCTACTTCTCAGCCCATTGGCCCATCTGGTCCGGATCCTGTTGTAATCTGAGGTAACCCTCTTCGCTGTCCACTACACCTCCAATTTTGGTGTCATCCGCAAACTTACTAACTGTACCTCTTATGCTCACATCCAAATCATTTATGTAAATGACAAAAAGTAGAGGACCCAGCACCAATCCTTGTGCACTCCACTGGTCACAGGCCTCCAGTCTGAAAAACAACCCTCCACCACCACCCTCTGTCTTCTGCCTTTGAGCCAGTTCTGTATCCAAATGGCTAGTTCTCCCTGTATTCCGTGAGATCTAACCTTGTTAATCAGTCTCCCGTGGGGAACCTTGTCGAACGCCTTACTGAAGTCCATATAGATCACATCTACTGCTCTGCCCTCATCAATCCTCTTTGTTACTTCTTCAAAAAACTCAATCAAGTTTGTGAGACATGATTTCCCACACACAAAGCCATGTTGACTATCCCTAATCAGTCCTTGCCTTTCCAAATACATGTACATCCTGTCCCTCAGGATTCCCTCCGAAAACTTGCCCACCACCGACGTCAGGCTCACTGGTCTATAGTTCCCTGGCTTGTTTTTACCGCCCTTCTTAAACAGTGTCACCGTGTTTGCCGACCTCCAGTCTTCCGGCACCTCACCTGTGACTATCGATGATACAAATATCTCAGCAATCACTTCTCTAGCAACCCACAGAGTTCTAGGGTACACCTGATCAGGTCCTGGGGATTTATCCACCTTTACCCGTTTCGAGACATCCAGCACTTCCTTCTCTGTAATCTGGACATTTTGCAAGATGTCACCATCTATTTCCCCACAGTCTATACCTTCCATATCCTTCTCCACAATAAACACTGATGCAAAATACTCATTTAGTACCTCCCCCATTTTCTGTGGCTCCACACAAAGGCCGCCTTGCTGATCTTTGAGGGGCCCTATTCTCTCCCTAGTTTCCCTTTTGTCCTTCATGTAGATTTCTCCTTAACTCTATTTGCCAGCGCTATCTCAGGTCCCCTTTTGCCCTCCTGATTTCCCCCTTAAGTATACTCCTACTTCCTTTATACTCTTCTAAGGGTCCCCTCGATCTGGTGTTGTGTGATTTTTCACTTCCCCCTCGTTGATATAAATGACAAACATCAGTGGAGCCTACACCGATCCCCACAGAGCACTGCCAGTGTCAGGCCTCCAGTCCAAACACCAGTCCACTCCCCACACCCCCTGTGTGCCCCACAGCGCCAGGGACCCGGGTTCGATCCCAGCCTCGGGTGACTGTCTGTGTGGAGTGTGCACATTCCCCCCGTGTCTGCGTGGGTTTTATCCGGGTGCTCCGGTTTCCTCCCACTGCACAAAGATGTGCAGGTTCGGGTGGATTGGCCGTGGGAAATGCAGGGTTACAGGGATGGGGTGAATCTGGATGGGATGCCCTTTGGAGGGTTGGTGTGGACTCAATGGGCTGAATGGCCTGCTTCCACACTGTAGAGATTCTATAACCCCACACACACAGACCCTCTCTCACCCACTCACACAGCTCCCCCCACCCCCCAGAGCTCTCTGCAGTGTGGGCTGTGAAACCTCCGTTATGTAGCTGACCATCAGTCCCCTGGAGCTCTTTCCTCTCTGTATCCTTTAGGGAGGGTTTGCTCACAGTGAGGCCAAGGCACTTCTTTCTGACATGGAAGGTAAAGCAGGGTGGGGATGGTGTGAGACTCCAGGGAGATGCAGAGTGAGTGAGCTCTGTGAGAGTGAGCATAGAGCCTGGGAGGTGCAGCCTGGCCCAGTCCATCAGCTGTGCGTGTGTCCCTGAGCACACAGGATCCTTGCTGCAGCGTTACACTGAGAGTTACCAGGTCAGCCTGAGGGGCAGACTCACGCTGTGAGTCGGTCAGAAGGGTGTCAGGATGGTTGGCAGACTCCAGCAGCTCATCCTCTCCATGCTGGCCTACACCTCTTCCTATCTTCGATGTTCCAATGTGTATTTATCCCTTAACCAACACACTTAAAGCCATGTCAACTAGTCAGTGCTCTGACTGAATTGTGTATTCCAGTCATTAAAGTCCTAGAGCATGGAAACAGACCCTTCGGCCCAACTCGCCCATGCCCATCCCAACCTAAACCAGTCCCGATCCCTTGTGGGTTGAGGAGATGGTAGTGTCAAGGGTGAGGATGGCTGGTATCACCTGTTCCACAAAACCCCTCACCCCAGGCCCCCCCACCCCACCGACTGGCAAATGTTTCAGTTCAAACCCCACCATGGCAGCGGGACCCATGACCCCAGAGAAAGGCAAAATAGTCAAAATAAAGGGCAGAGAAATCAGCAAACCACGAGAGGGAAGCTTCCCATCGTTTCTGGTGGTTTATTTGAAGGTAGGAGATGGTGAAGGTGACCATGTCAAGGTAGACATTAACAGGCAGCTCCAGCACCAGGTCTCACGAGCCCAGCCCTTCATTTGTAGACTTTCTGCAGTTTTTTTGCAAGCTGCTGCATCAGAGGAGATTTTGGGGCGAGATGTTTTAACGATTCCTTCTCCTTCATCAGCTTCTCGTGGGCCTCATCGAACAGCTCCTTGCCCACGTCACGCTTGACTCGCTCACGCCATTCCATCAGCTTGGGGCGACCTTCCAGGGGGTCGAGGCCTGTTCCAACAGGCTGCAGGGACAAGGGGAAGGTAATAAAACAGGGAGAGAGAGAGGGAGGGAGGGAGAGAGAGAGGGAGGGTGGGAGAGAGGGAGAGAGGGGGGTGAGAGAGGGAGAGGGAGGTTGTGAGAGAGAGAGAGGGAGGGGAGTGAGAGAGGGAGAGAGAGAGAGGGAGAGGCAGAGGGAGGGTGTGAAAGGGAGGGAGAGAGGGAGAGGAAGAGAGGGAAGGAGGGTGTGTGAGAGAGAGAGTGAGAGAGAGAGGAAGGGAGAGGAGAAGGAAGGGTGGGAGAGAGAGGGAGGGAGGGAGATAGAAAGAGGGAGAGAGTGAGAGAAAGAGAGGGAGAGAGAGAGAGGGAGGGAGAGAGGAGGGGGAGAAAGGGAGAGAGAGGGGGAGGGAGGGTGAGATAGAGAGGGAGAGAGAGAGAGAGAGGGAGGGAGGGTGAGAGAGAGGGAGAGAGTGTGTGTGTGAGAGGGGGTGCGGTGGTGGTGAGAGAGAGAGAGTGAGAGAGAGAGGGGGGTGGTGGTGAGAGAGTAAGAGACAAGGAAGTGAGTGGGTGAGAGTGAGAGAGAGAGAGAGAG
>NW_028270162.1:59343297-59398297 GCF_037043375.1 Chiloscyllium plagiosum
AATCCCCAAAGAACACCCCCCTGTAATCCCCAAACACCATCCCCCTGTAATCCCCAATAACCATCCCCCTGTAATCCCCAAACACCATCCCCCTGTAATAACCAATAACCATCCCCCTGTAATCCCCAATAACCATCCCCATGTAATCCTCAAAAAACATCCCCCTGTAATCCTCAAACACCATCCCCATGTAATCCTCAATAAACATCCCCCTGAAATCTGCACTAAATAATAAACATACCCCTGTAATCCCCAATAAACATTCCCCTGTAATCCCCAATAACCATCCCCCTGTAATCCCCACTAAATATCCCCCTGTAATACCCAATAACCATCCCACTGTAATCCCCAATAACCATCCCCCTGTAATCCCCAATAAACACCCCCTCTAATCTCCAATAAATATCCCCCTGTAATCCCCAATAACTATCCCCCTGAAATCGCAATAACCATTCCCCTGTAATCCCAAATAACCATCGACCTGTAATCCCCAATAACCATCCCCCGTAATTCCCAATAAACACTACCCGTTATCCGCAATAACCTGCCCCCTGTAATCCCCCAATAAACACCACCCCTGTAATCCCCAAAAGACATCCCCCTGTAATCTCCAAAAACCATCCCCCTGTAATCCCCAATAATCATCCCCCTGCAATCCCCAAAAGACCATCCACCTGTAATCCCCAAAAAACATCCCCCTGTAATCTCCAAAAACCATCCCCCTGCAATCCCCAATAATCATTCCCCTGCAATCCCCAAACGCCATCCCAATGTAATCCCCAATAACCATCCCACTGTAATCCCCAATAACCATCCCCCTGCAATCCCCAATAATCATCCCCCTGCCATCCCCAAACGCCATCCCAATGTAATCCTCAATAACCATCCCCCAGCAATCCCCAATAACCATCCCCCTGCAATCCCCAATGAACATCCCCTGAAATCCGCACTAAATAATAAATATCCCCGTTATCCCCAATAAACATTCCCTTGTAATCCCCACCAAATATCCCCCTGTGATCCCCAATAAACATTGCCCTGTAATCCCCAATAAACATTCCCCTGTAATCCCCAATAACCATCCCCCTGTAATCCCCAAACACCATCCCCCTGTAATCCCCAATAACCATCCCCCTGTAATCCCCAGTAAACATCCCCCTGTAATCCTCACTAAACATCCCCCTGTAATCCACAATAAACATTCCCCTGTAATCCCCAATAAATATCCACCTGTAATACCCACTAAACACCCCCCATAATCGCCAAAATCCATCCCCCTGTAATCCCCAATAACTATCCCCCTGAAATCCCCAAAAACTATCCCCCTGAAATCGCAATAACCATCCCCTTGTAATCCCCAATATACATCCCCCTGTAATCCCCAAAACACCATCCCCGTGTAATCCCCAATAAACATCCCCATGTAATCCCAATAACTATAACCCTGTAATTCCCCAAAACCATCCCCTTGTAAACCCCAATAACCATCCCACTTTAATCCCCAATAATCATCCCTCTGTAATCCCAATAACCATCCCCTGTAATCCCAATAAGGATCCCCCTGTAATCCCCATAAACTTCCCCCTGTAATCCCCAACACACACCCCCCACTGTCATCCCCAATAAACATCCCCCTGTAGTCCCAATAACTATCCCCCTATAATCCCCAATAATTTTCCCCTGTAATCACCAATAAACAACCCCTAATAATCCCCAATACACATATCCCTGTAATCCACAATAACCATCCCTCTGTCGTCCCCAATAAACATCCCCCTGTAATCCCCAATGAACATCCCCCTGTAATCCCCAATACATAGTCCCCTGTAATCCCAATAAACATCCCCCTGTAATCCCCAATAAACATCCCCCTGTAATCCCCAATACATAGTCTGCTGTAATCCCAATAAACATCCCCCTGTAATCCCCAATAAACATCCCCCTGTAATCCCCAATAGACACCCCCATAATCTCCAATAACCATCTCCCTGTAATCCCCAATAACCATCACCCTGTATTCCCCAATAAACACCCCCTGTAATCCCCAATAACCATCCCCCTGTCATCCCCAATAAACACCCCCTGTAATCCCCAATAACCATTCCCCTGTCATCCCCAATAAACACTCCCTGTAATCCCCAATAAACATTCCCCTGTAATCCCCAATAAACACCCCCCTGTAATCCCAAATAAACACCCCCGGTAATCCCCAATAACCATCCCCCTGTAATCCCCAATAACTATCCCCATGTAATACCCAATAACCATCCCCCTGTAATCCCCAATAAACATCCCCTGTAATCCCCAATAAACATTCCCCTGTAATCCTCAATAACCATCCCCCGATAATCCCCAATAACCATCCCCCTGTAATCGCCAATAACTATCCCCATGTAATCCCCAATAACCATCCCGCTGTATTCCCCAATAAACATCCCCTGTAATCCCCATTAACCATCCCCCTGCAATCCTCAATAAACATCGCCATGTAATCCCCAAAACACCATCCCCGTGTAGTCCCCAATAAACATCCCCATGTAATCCCCAATAACCATTTCCCTGTAATCCCCAAAAAACCATCCACCTGTAATCCCCAAAAAACATCCCCCTGTAATCCCCAAACAACATCCCCATGTAATCCCCAAACATCATCCCCATGTAATCCCCAATAACCATCCCCCTATAATCCCCAATAAACATCCCCCTGAAATCCGCACTAAATCATAAATATCCCCATTATCCCCAATAAACATTCCCCTGTAATCCCCATCAAATATCCCCCTGTGATCCCCAATAAACATTCCCCTGTAATCCCCAATAAACATTCCGCTGTAATCCCCAAACACCATCCCCCTGTAATCCCCAAACACCATCCCCATGTAATCCCCAATAAACATTCCCCTGTAATCCCCACTAAATATCCCCTTGTAATCCCAATAAACACCCCGCTGTAATCCCCACTAAATATCCCCCTGTAATCCCCAATAAACATTCCCCTGTAATCCCCAATAAACATCCCCCTGTAATCCCCAATAAACACACCCCATAATCCCCAATAACCATACCCCTATAATCCCCAGTAAATAAACACCCCCTCTAATCTCCAATTAATATCCCCCTGTAATCCCCAATAAATATCCACCTGTAAAACCCAATAAACTCCCCCCTGTAATCGCCAAAAACCAGCCCCTGTAATCCCCAATAACTAACCCCCTGAAATCGCAATACCCCTCCCCCTGTAATCCCCAATATACATCTCCCTGTAATCCCCAAACACCATCCCCGTGTAATCCCCAATAAACATCCCCATGTAATCCCAATAACTATACCTCTGTAATCCCCCAAAACCATCCCCTTGTAAACCCCAATAACCATCCCACTTTAATCCCCAATAATCATCCCCCTGTAATCCCAATAACCATGCCCCTGTAATTCCAATAACCATCCCCCTGCAATCCACAAACACCATCCCCATGTAATCCCCAAACACCATCCCCATGTAATCCTCAATAACCATCCCCCTGTAATCCCCAATAAACATTCCCCTGAAATCCGCACTAAATAATAAACATCCCCCTGTTATCCCCAATAAACATACCCCTGTAATCCCCACTAATTATCCCCCTGTATTCCCCACCAAATATCCCCCTGTGATCCCCAATAAACATACCCCTGTAAACCCCAACAAACATTCCCCGGTCATCCCCAATAACCACGCCCCTGTAATCCCCAATAACCACGCCCCTGTAATCCCCAATAATCATCCCCCTGTAATCCCCAATATACATCCCCCTGTAATCCCCAAAACACCATCCCCGTGTAATCCCCAATAAACATCCCCATGTAATCCCAATAGCTGTAACCCTGTAATTCCCCAAAACCATCCCCTTGTAAACCCCAATAACCATCCCACTTTAATCCCCAATAATCATCCCTCTGTAATCCCAATAACCATCCCCCTGTAATCCCCATAAACTTCCCCCTGTAATCCCCAACACACACCCCCCACTGTCATCCCCAATAAACATCCCCCTGTAGTCCCAATAACTATCCCCCTATAATCCCCAATAATTTTCCCCTGTAATCACCAATAAACAACCCCTAATAATCCCCAATAAACATATCCCTGTAATCCACAATAACCATCCCTCTGTAATCCCCAATAAACATATCCCTGTAATCCACAATAACCATCCCTCTGTAATCACCAATATACATCCCCCTGTAATCCCCAATAACCACCCCCCTGTAATCCCCAATAACCATCCCCCTGTCGTCCCCAATAAACATCCCCCTGTAATCCCCAATGAACATACCCCTGTAATCCCCAATACATAGTCCCCTGTAATCCCAATAAACATCCCCCTGTAATCCCCAATAAACATCCCCCTGTAATCCCCCATAGACACTCCAATAATCCCCAATAACCATCTCCCTGTAATCCCCAATAACCATCTCCCTGTATTCCCCAATAAACACCCCCTGTAATCCCCAATAACCATCCCCCTGTCGTCCCCAATAAACACCCCCTGTAATCCCCAATAACCATTCCCCTGTCATCCCCAATAAACACTCCCTGTAATCCCCAATAAACACCCCCCTGTAATCAACAATAAACACCTCCGGTAATCCCCAATAACCATCCCCCTGTAATCGCCAATAACTATCCCCATGTAATACCCAATAACCATCCCCCTGTAGTCCCCAGTAAACATCCCCCTGTAATCCCCAAACACCATCCCCCTGTAATCCCCAATACATAGTCCCCTGTAATCCCAATAAACATCCCCCTGTAATCCCCAGTAAACATCCCCCTGTAATCCCCAATAAACATCCCCCTGTAATCCCCAATAGACACCCCCATAATCTCCAATAACCATCTCCCTGTAATCCCCAATAACCATCACCCTGTATTCCCCAATAAACACCCCCTGTAATCCCCAATAACCATCCCCCTGTCATCCCCAATAAACACCCCCTGTAATCCCCAATAACCATTCCCCTGTCATCCCCAATAAACACTCCCTGTAATCCCCAATAAACATTCCCCTGTAATCCCCAATAAACACCCCCCTGTAATCCCCAATAAACACCCCCGGTAATCCCCAATAACCATCCCCCTGTAATCGCCAATAACTATCCCCATGTAATACCCAATAACCATCCCCCTGTAATCCCCAATAAACATCCCCTGTAATCCCCAATAAATATTCCCCTGTAATCCTCAATAACCATCGCCCGATAATCCCCAATAACCATCCCACTGTAATCCCAATTAACATCCCCCTGAAATCCACAATAAACATCCCCCTGCAATCCCCAATAACCATCCCGCTGTATTCCCCAATAAACATCCCCTGTAATCCCCATTAACCATCCCCCTGCAATCCTCAATAAACATCCCCATGTAATCCCCAAAACACCATCCCCGTGTAGTCCCCAATAAACATCCCCATGTAATCCCCAATAACCATTTCCCTGTAATCCCCAAAAAACCATCCACCTGTAATCCCCAAAAAACATCCCCCTGTAATCCCCAAACAACATCCCCATGTAATCCCCAATAACCATCCCCCTATAATCCCCAATAACCATCCCCCTGAAATCCGCACTAAATCATAAATATCCCCATTATCCCCAATAAACATTCCCCTGTAATCCCCATCAAATATCCCCCTGTGATCCCCAATAAACATTCCCCTGTAATCCCCAATAAACATTCCGCTGTAATCCCCAAACACCATCCCCCTGTAATCCCCAAACACCATCCCCATGTAATCCCCAATAAACATTCCCCTGTAATCCCCACTAAATATCCCCTTGTAATCCCCAATAAACACCCCGCTGTAATCCCCACTAAATATCCCCCTGTAATCCCCAATATACATCCCCCTGTAATCCCCAATAAACATCCCCCTGTAATCCCCAATAAACACACCCCATAATCCCCAATAACCATACCCCTATAATCCCCAGTAAATAAACACCCACTCTAATCTCCAATAAATATCCCCCTGTAATCCCCAATAAATATCCACCTGTAAAACCCAATAAACTCCCCCCTGTAATCGCCAAAAACCAGCCCCTGTAATCCCCAATAACTATCCCCCTGAAATCGCAATACCCCTCCCCCTGTAATCCCCAATATACATCTCCCTGTAATCCCCAAACACCATCCCCGTGTAATCCCCAATAAACATCCCCATGTAATCCCAATAACTATACCTCTGTAATCCCCCAAAACCATCCCCTTGTAAACCCCAATAACCATGCCACTTTAATCCCCAATAATCATCCCCCTGTAATCCCAATAACCATGCCCCTGTAATTCCAATAACCATCCCCCTGCAATCCCCAAACACCATCCCCATGTAATCCCCAAACACCATCCCCATGTAATCCTCAATAACCATCCCCCTGTAATCCCCAATAACCATCCCCCTGTAATCCCCAGTAAATAATAAACATCCCCCTGTTATCCCCAATAAACATACCCCTGTAATCCCCACTAATTATCCCCCTGTATTCCCCACCAAATATCCCCCTGTGATCCCCAATAAACATAACCCTGTAAACCCCAATAAACATTCCCCTGTAATCCCCAATAACCACGCCCCTGTAATCCCCAATAACCACGCCCCTGTAATCCCCAACAATCATCCCCCTGTAATCCCCAATATACATCCCCCTGTAATCCCCAAAACACCATCCCCGTGTAATCCCCAAAAAACATCCCCATGTAATCCCAATAACTATAACCCTGTAATTCCCCAAAACCATCCCCTTGTAAACCCCAATAACCATCCCACTTTAATCCCCAATAATCATCCCTCTGTAATCCCAATAACCATCCCCCTGTAATCCCCATAAACTTCCCCCTGTAATCCCCAACACACACCCCCCACTGTCATCCCCAATAAACATCCCCCTGTAGTCCCAATAACTATCCCCCTATAATCCCCAATAATTTTCCCCTGTAATCACCAATAAACAACCCCTAATAATCCCCAATAAACATATCCCTGTAATCCACAATAACCATCCCTCTGTAATCCCCAATAAACATATCCCTGTAATCCACAATAACCATCCCTCTGTAATCCCCAATATACATCCCCCTGTAATCCCCAATAACCATCCCCCTGTCGTCCCCAATAAACATCCCCCTGTAATCCCCAATGAACATCCCCCTGTAATCCCCAATACATAGTCCCCTGTAATCCCAATACACATCCCCCTGTAATCCCCAATAAACATCCCCCTGTAATCCCCCATAGACACTCCAATAATCCCCAATAACCATCTCCCTGTAATCTCCAATAACCATCTCCCTGTATTCCCCAATAAACACCCCCTGTAATCCCCAATAACCATCCCCCTGTCGTCCCCAATAAACACCCCCTGTAATCCCCAATAACCATTCCCCTGTCATCCCCAATAAACACTCCCTGTAATCCCCAATAAACACCCCCCTGTAATCCCCAATAAACACCTCCGGTATTCCCCAATAACCATCCCCCTGTAATCGCCAATAACTATCCCCATGTAATACCCAATAAACATCCCCCTGTAATCCCCAATAAACATCCCCCTGTAATCCCAATAAACATCCCCCTGTAATCCCCAATAGACACCCCCATAATCTCCAATAACCATCTCCCTGTAATCCCCAATAACCATCGCCCTATATTCCCCAATAAACACCCCCTGTAATCCCCAATAACCATCCCCCTGTCATCCCCAATAAACACCCCCTGTAATCCCCAATAACCATTCCCCTGTCATCCCCAATAAACACCCCCTGTAATCCCCAATAAACATCCCCCTGTAATCCCCAATAACCATCCCCCTGTCGTCCCCAATAAACATCCCCCTGTAATCCCCAATGAACATCCCCCTGTAATCCCCAATACATAGTCCCCTGTAATCCCCAATAACCATCCCCCTGTAATCCCCAATAACCATCACGCTGTATTCCCCAATAAACACCCCCTGTAATCCCCTATTCCCCTCCCCCTGTAACCCGCATTACCTACACCCCTGTAATCCCCAATAAACATCCCCTGTTATCCCCAATAAACATCCCCTGTAATCCCCAATATACATCCCCCTGTAATCCCCAATAAACATCTCCCTGTAATCCCCAATAACCCTCCCCCTGTAATCCCCAATAACCATGCCACTTTAATCCCCAATAATCATCCCCCTGTAATCCCAATAACCATGCCCCTGTAATTCCAATAACCATCCCCCTGCAATCCCCAAACACCATCCCCATGTAATCCCCAAACACCATCCCCATGTAATCCTCAATAACCATCCCCCTGTAATCCCCAATAACCATCCCCCTGTAATCCCCAGTAAATAATAAACATCCCCCTGTTATCCCCAATAAACATACCCCTGTAATCCCCACTAATTATCCCCCTGTATTCCCCACCAAATATCCCCCTGTGATCCCCAATAAACATAACCCTGTAAACCCCAATAAATATTCCCCTGTAATCCCCAATAACCACGCCCCTGTAATCCCCAATAACCACGCCCCTGTAATCCCCAACAATCATCCCCCTGTAATCCCCAATATACATCCCCCTGTAATCCCCAAAACACCATCCCCGTGTAATCCCCAAAAAACATCCCCATGTAATCCCAATAACTATAACCCTGTAATTCCCCAAAACCATCCCCTTGTAAACCCCAATAACCATCCCACTTTAATCCCCAATAATCATCCCTCTGTAATCCCAATAACCATCCCCCTGTAATCCCCATAAACTTCCCCCTGTAATCCCCAACACACACCCCCCACTGTCATCCCCAATAAACATCCCCCTGTAGTCCCAATAACTATCCCCCTATAATCCCCAATAATTTTCCCCTGTAATCACCAATAAACAACCCCTAATAATCCCCAATAAACATATCCCTGTAATCCACAATAACCATCCCTCTGTAATCCCCAATAAACATATCCCTGTAATCCACAATAACCATCCCTCTGTAATCCCCAATATACATCCCCCTGTAATCCCCAATAACCATCCCCCTGTCGTCCCCAATAAACATCCCCCTGTAATCCCCAATGAACATCCCCCTGTAATCCCCAATGAACATCCCCCTGTAATCCCCAATACATAGTCCCCTGTAATCCCAATAAACATCCCCCTGTAATCCCCAATAAACATCCCCCTGTAATCCCCCATAGACACTCCAATAATCCCCAATAACCATCTCCCTGTAATCTCCAATAACCATCTCCCTGTATTCCCCAATAAACACCCCCTGTAATCCCCAATAACCATCCCCCTGTCGTCCCCAATAAACACCCCCTGTAATCCCCAATAACCATTCCCCTGTCATCCCCAATAAACACTCCCTGTAATCCCCAATAAACACCCCCCTGTAATCCCCAATAAACACCTCCGGTAATCCCCAATAACCATCCCCCTGTAATCGCCAATAACTATCCCCATGTAATACCCAATAACCATCCCCCTGTAGTCCCCAGTAAACATCCCCCTGTAATCCCCAAACACCATCCCCCTGTAATCCACAATACATAGTCCCCTGTAATCCCAATAAACATCCCCCTGTAATCCCCAATAAACATCCCCCTGTAATCCCCAATAGACACCCCCATAATCTCCAATAACCATCTCCCTGTAATCCCCAATAACCATCGCCCTATATTCCCCAATAAACACCCCCTGTAATCCCCAATAACCATCCCCCTGTCATCCCCAATAAACACCCCCTGTAATCCCCAATAACCATTCCCCTGTCATCCCCAATAAACACCCCCTGTAATCCCCAATAACCATCCCCTGTAATCCCCAATAACCATCCCCCTGTCGTCCCCAATAAACATCCCCCTGTAATCCCCAATGAACATCCCCCTGTAATCCCCAATACATAGTCCCCTGTAATCCCCAATAACCATCCCCCTGTAATCCCCAATAACCATCACGCTGTATTCCCCAATAAACACCCCCTGTAATCCCCTATTCCCCTCCCCCTGTAACCCGCATTACCTACACCCCTGTAATCCCCAATAAACATCCCCTGTTATCCCCAATAAACATCCCCTGTAATCCCCAATATACATCCCCCTGTAATCCCCAATAAACATCTCCCTGTAATCCCCAATAACCCTCCCCCTGTAATCCCCAATAACCATGCCCCTGTAATCCTCAATAAACATCCCCCTGTAATCCCCAATAACCATCCCCCTGTAATCCCCCATAAACATCCCTCTGGAATCCCCAATACCCCTCCCCCTGTAATCCCCAATAACCATGCCCCTGTAATCCCCAATATACATCCCCCTGTAATCCCCAATAAACATCCCCCCGTAATCCCCAATAAACATACCCCTGTAATCCCCAATAACCATCCCCCTATAATCCCCAATAACCATCCCCCTGTAATCCCCAATAACCATCACCCTATAATCCCCAATAACCATCCCTCTGTAATCCCCAATATACATCCCCCTGTAAACCACAATAACCATCCCCCTGTAATCCCCAAACACCATCCCCCTGTAATCCCCAAACACCATCCCCCTGTAATCCCCAAACACCATCCCCCTGTAATCCCCAATAAACATCCCCCTGTATTTCCCGGATGAACATCCCCCTGTAGTCCCCAATACATAGCCCCCTGTAATCCCCAATAGACATCCCCATAATCCCCAATAACCATTCTCCTATAATACCCAACAAACACCCCCTGTAATCCCCAATAAACATTCCCCTGTAATCCCCAATAAACACCCCCTGTATTCCCCAATAAACACCCCCGGTAATCCCCAATAACCATACCCCTGTCATCCCCAATAAACACCCCCTGTCATCCCCAATAACCATCCCGCTGTCATCCCCAATAAACACCCCCTGTCATCCCCAATAACCATCCCCCTGTCATCCCCAATAAACACTCCCTGTAATCCCCAATAAACATTCCCCTGTAATCCCCAATAAACACCCCCCTGTAATCCCCAATAAACACCCCCGGTAATCCCCAATAACCATCCCCCTGTAATCGCCAATAACTATCCCCCTGTAATACCCAATAACCATCCCCCTGTAATCCCCAATAAACATCCCCTGTAATCCCCAATAAACATTCCCCTGTAATCCTCAATAACCATCCCCCGATAATCCCCAATAACCATCCCCCTGTAATCCCAATTAACATCCCCCTGAAAACGACAATAAACATCCGCCTGTAATCCCCAATAACCATCCCGCTGTATTCCCCAATAAACATCCTCTGTAATCCCCATTAACCATCCCCTGCAATCCCAATAAACATCCCCATGTAATCCCCAAAACACCATCCACCTGTAATCCCCAAAAAACATCCCCCAGTAAGTCCCCAAACACCATCCCCTGCAATCCCCAAACACCATCCCCATGTAATCCTCAAACACCATCCCCATGTAATCCCCAATAACCATCCCCCTGTAATCCCCAATAACCATCACCCTGTATTCCCCAATAAACACCCCCTGTAATCCCCTATACCCCTCCCCCTGTAATCCGCAATACCTACACCCCTGTAATCCCCAATAAACATCCCCTGTTATCCCCAATAAACATCCCCTGTAATCCCCAATAAAAATCCCCCTGTAATCCCCAATAAACATCCCCTGTAATCCCCGATAAACATCCCCTGTAATCCCCAATATACATCCCCCTGTAATCCCCAATAAACATCCCCCTGTAATCCCCAATAACCATCCCACTGCAATCCACATTAACCATCCCCTGCAATCCCAAATAAACATCCCCCTGTAATCCCCAATAAACATCCCCTGTAATCCCCAATAAATTCTCCCCCTGGAATCCCCAATAACCTTCCCCCTGTAATCCCCAATAACCATCCTCCTGTAATCCCCGAATAAACATCCCCTATAATCCCCAATAACCACCCCCCTGAAATCCCCAATAACTATCCCCCTGTAATCCCCAATAAACACTCCCCCTGTAATCCCCAATATCCATTCCCCTGAAATACCCAATAACCATTCCCCTGTAATCCCAATTAACATCCCCCTGTAATCCCCAATAAACAACCCCGTTATCCCCAAAAAGCAACCCCCTGTGATCCCCAATAACCAACCCCCTGTGATCCCCAATAACCATCCCCCTGTAATCCCAATTAACATCCCCTGTAATCCACAATAAACATCCCCCTGTAATTCCCAATAAATTCTCCCCCTGGAATCCCCAATAAACACTCCCCCTGTAATCCCCAATATCCATTCCCCTGAAATACCCAATAACCATCCCCCTGTAATCCCAATTAACATCCCCCTGTAACCCACAATAAACATCCCCCTGTAATTCCATATAAATTCTCCCCCTGGAATCCCCAATAACCTTCCCCCTGTAATCCCCAATAACCATCCTCCTGTAATCCCCGAATAAACATCCCCTGTAATCCCCAATAAATTCTCCCCCTGGAATCCCCAATAACCTTCCCCCTGCAATCCCCAATAACGATCCCCCTGCAGTCCCCAATTAACATCCCCCTGTAATCCCCAAAAAACCATTCCCCTGTAATCCCCAATAAACATCTCCCTGTAATCCCCAATAACCATCCCCCTGTAATCCCCAATAACCATCCCACTGCAATCCACAATAGCCATCCCCATGTAATCCCCAATAAACACACCCCCTGCAATCCCAAATAAACATCCCCCTGCAATCGGGGAGAAAGTGAGGACTGCAGTTGCTGGAGATCAGAGCTGGAAAAGCGCAGCAGGTCAGGCAGCATCCAAGAAACAGGAGAATCGACGTTTCGGGCATAAGCCCTTCTTCAGGATTCCTGAAGAAGGGTTTATGCCCGAAACGTCGATTCTCCTGTTCCTTGAATCCCCCTGCAATCCCCAATAACAATCCCCCTGTAATTCCCAATTAACCATCCCCCTGTAATCCCCAATAAAAACCTCCCTGTGATCCTCAATAAACATCCCCCTGTAATCCCCAGTAAACATCCCCCTGGAATCCCCAATAAACATCCCGCAGTAATGCCCAATAAATATCCCCCTGTAATACCAATAACCACCCCCCTGTAATTCCCAATAACCATCACCCTGTAATCCCCGAATAAACATCCCCCATAATCCCCAATAAACATCTCCCTGTAATCCCCAATAACACTCCTCCTGTAATCCTCAATAACCATGTCCCTGTAATCCTCAATAAACATCCTCCTGTAATCCCCAATAACCATCCCCCTGTAATCCCCCATAAACATCCCTCTGGAATCCCCAATACCCCTCCCGCTGTAATCCCCAATAACCATGCCCCTGTAATCCCCAATAAACATCCCCTGTTATCCCCAAAAAAACATCCCCTGTAATCCCCAATATACATCCCCCTGTAATCCCCAATAAACATCCCCTGTAATCCCCGATAACCATCCTCCTGTAAACCCCAATATACATCCCCCTGTAATCCCCAATAAACATCCCCCTGTAATCCCCAATAACCATCCCACTGCAATCCACATTAACCATCCCACTGCAATCCCAAATAAACATCCCCCTGTAATCCCCAATAAACATCCCCTGTAATCCCCAAAAAATTCTCCCCCTGGAATCCCCAATAACCTTCCCCCTGTTATCCCCAATAACCATCCTCCTGTAATCCCCGAATAAACATCCCCCTATAATCCCCAATAACCACCCCCCTGTAATCCCCAATAAACACTCCACCTGTTACCCCAATATCTATTCCCCTGAAATACCCAATAACCATCCCCCTGTAATCCCCAATAAACATCCCCCTGTAATCCCCAATAACCATCCCCCTGCAATCCCAAATAAACATCCCCCTGCAATCCCCAATATCGATCCCCCTGCAGTCCCCAATTAACATCCCCCTGTAATCCCCAAAAACCTTCCCCTGTAATCCCCAATAAACAACCCCGTTATCCCCAAAAAGCAACCCCCTATGATCCCCAATAACCAACCCCCTGTGATCCCCAATAACCATCCCCCTGTAATCCCAATTAACATCCCCCTGTAATCCCCAATAACCATCCCCCTGCAATCCCAAATAAACATCCCCCTGCAATCCCCAATAAACATCTCCCTGTAATCCCCAATAACCATCCCCCTGTAATCCCCAATAACCATCCCACTGCAATCCACAATAACCATCCCCATGTAATCCCCAATAACCATCCTCCTGTAATCCCCGAATAAACATCCCCCTATAATCCCCAATGACCACCCCCCTGTAATCCCCAATAACTGTCCCCCTGTAATCCCCAATAAGCACTCCCCCTGTAATCCCCAATAAACAACCCAGTTATCCCCAAAAAGCAACCCCCTGTGATCGCCAATAACCAACCCCCTGTGATCCCCAATAACCATCCCCCTGTAATCCCAATTAACATCCCCCTGTAATCCACAATAAACATCCCCCTGTAATTCCCAATAAATTCTCCCCCTGGAATCCCCAATAACCTTCCCCCTGTAATCCCCAATAACCATCCTCCTGTAATCCCCGAATAAACATCCCCTGTAATCCCCAATAAATTCTCCCCCTGGAATCCCCAATAACCTTCCCCCTGTAATCCCCAATAACCATCCTCCTGTAAACCCCAATAAACATCCCCCTGTAATCCCCAATAAACATCCTACTGTAATCCCAAATAAACATCCACCTGTAATCCCCAATAAACATCCCCCTGTAATCCCCAATAAACATCCCCTGTAATCCCCAAAAAATTCTCCCCCTGGAATCCCCAATAACCTTCCCCCTGTTATCTCCAATAACCATCCTCCTGTAATCCCCGAATAAACATCCCCCTATAATCCCCAATAACCACCCCCCTGTAATCCCCAATAAACACTCCCCCTGTTACCCCAATATCTATTCCCCTGAAATACCCAATAACCATCCCCCTGTAATCCCCAATAAACATCCCCCTGTAATCCCCAATAACCATCCCCCTGCAATCCCAAATAAACATCCCCCTGCAATCCCCAATATCGATCCCCCTGCAGTCCCCAATTAACATCCCCCTGTAATCCCCAATAACCATCCTCCTGTAATCCCCGAATAAACATCCCCCTGTAATCCCCAATAACCACCCCCCTGTAATCCCCAATAAACACTCCCCCTGTAATCCCCAAACACCATCCCCCTGTGATCCCCAATAACCATCCCCCTGTAATCCCAATTAACATCCCCCTGTAATCCCCAATAACCATCCCCCTGCAATCCCAAATAAACATCCCCCTGCAATCCCCAATAAACATCTCCCTGTAATCCCCAATACCCATCCCCCTGTAATCCCCAATAACCATCCCACTGCAATCCACAATAACCATCCCCATGTAATCCCCAATAACCATCCTCCTGTAATCCCCGAATAAACATCCCCCGATAATCCCCAATAACCACCCCCCTGTAATCCCCAATAACTGTCCCCCTGTAATCCCCAATAACCATCCCACTGCAATCCACAATAACCATCCCCATGTAATCCCCAATAACCATCCACCTGTAATCCCCAATAAACATCCCCCTGTAATCCCAATAACCATCCCCCTGTACTCCCCAATAAACATCCCCTGTAATCCCCAATAAATTCTCCCCCTGGAATCCCCAACAACCTTCCCCCTGTAATCCCCAATAACCATCCTCCTGTAATCCCCGAATAAACATCCCCCTGTAATCCCCAATAACCACCCCCCTGTAATCCCCAATAACTGTCCCCCTGTAATCCCCAATAAACACTCCCCCTGTAATCCCCAATAAACAACCCAGTTATCCCCAAAAAGAAACCCCCTGTGATCCCCAATAACCAACCCCCTGTGATCCCCAATAACCATCCCCCTGTAATCCACAATAAACATCCCCCTGTAATTCCCAATAAATTCTCCCCCTGGAATCCCCAATAACCTTCCCCCTGTAATCCCCAATAACCATCCTCCTGTAATCCCCGAATAAACATCCCCTGTAATCCCCAATAAATTCTCCCCCTGGAATCCCCAATAACCTTCCCCCTGTAATCCCCAATAACCATCCTCCTGTAAACCCCAATAAACATCCCCCTGTAATCCCCAATAAACATCCTACTGTAATCCCAAATAAACATCCACCTGTAATCCCCAATAAACATCCCCCTGTAATCCCAATAACCATCCCCCTGTACTCCCCAATAAACATCCCCTGTAATCCCAAATAAATTCTTCCCCTGGAATTCCCAATAACCTTCCCCCTGTAATCCCCAATAACCATCCTCCTGTAATCCCCGAATATATGTCCCCCTGTAATCCCCAATAACCACCGCCCTGTAATCCCCAATAAACACTCCCCCTGTAATCCCCAATATCCATTCCCCTGAAATACCCAATAACCATGCCCCTGTAATCCCCAATAAACATCCCCCTGTAATCCCCAATAACCATCCCCCTGCAATCCCAAATAAACATTCCCCTGTAATCCCCAATAACCATCCCCCTGTAATCCCCAATAACCATCCCACTGCAATCCACAATAACCATCCCCATGTAATTCCCAATAAACACTCCCCCTGCAATCCCAAATAAACATCCCCCTGCAATCGGGGAGAAAGTGAGGACTGCAGATGCTGGAGATCAGAGCTGGAAAAGCGCAGCAGGTCAGGCAGTATCCAAGGAACAGGAGAATCGACGTTTCGGGCATAAGCCCTTCTTCTGGATTCCTGAAGAAGGGTTTATGCCCGAAACGTCGATTCTCCTGTTCCTTGAATCCCCCTGCAATCCCCAATAACAATCCCCCTGTAATTCCCAATTAACCATCCCCCTGTAATCCCCAATAAAACCCTCACTGTGATCCTCAATAAACATCCCCCTGTAATCCCCAGTAAACATCCCCCTGGAATCCCCAATAAACATCCCGCAGTAATGCCCAATAAATATCCCCCTGTAATCCCAATAACCATCCCCCTGTAATCCCCAATAACCATCACCCTGTAATCCCCGAATAAACATCCCCCATAATCCCCAATAAACATCTCCCTGTAATCCCCAATAGCCCTCCCCCTGTAATCCCCAATAACCATGCCCCTGTAATCCTCAATAAACATCCCCCTGTAATCCCCAATAACCATCCCTCTGTAATCCCCCATAAACATCCCTCTGGAATCCCCAATACCCCTCCCCCTGTAATCCCCAATAACCATGCCCCTGTAATCCCCAATATACATCCCCCTGTAACCCCCAATAAACATCCCCCCGTAATCCCCAATAAACATACCCCTGTAATCCCCAATAACCATCCCCCTATAATCCCCAATAACCATCCCCCTGTAATCCCCAATAACCATCCCCCTATAATCCCCAATAACCATCCCTCTGTAATCCCCAATATACATCCCCCTGTAAACCCCAATAACCATCCCCCTGTAATCCCCAAACACCATCTCCCTGTAATCCCCAAACACCATCCCCCTGTAATCCCCAATAAACATCCCCCTGTATTTCCCGGATGAATATCCCCCTGTAATCCCCAATACATAGTCCCCTGTAATCCCCAATAGACATCCCCATAATCCCCAATAACCATTCTCCTATAATACCCAACAAACACCCCCTGTAATCCCCAATAAACATTCCCCTGTAATCCCCAATAAACACCCCCTGTATTCCCCAATAAACACCCCCGGTAATCCCCAATAACCATCACCCTGTCATCCCCAATAAACACCCCCTGTCATCCCCAATAACCATCCCGCTGTCATCCCCAATAAACACTCCCTGTAATCCCCAATAAACATTCCCCTGAAATCCCCAATAAACACCCCCCTGTAATCCCCAATAAACACCCCCGGTAATCCCCAATAAACATCCCCTGTAATCCACGATAAACATCCCCTGTAATCCCCAATATACATCCCCCTGTAATCCCCAATAAACATCCCCCTGTAATCCCCAATAACCATCCCACTGCAATCCACATTAACCATCCCCCTGCAATCCCAAATAAACATCCCCCTGTAATCCCCAATAAACATCCCCTGTAATCCCCAATAAATTCTCCCCCTGGAATCCCCAATAACCTTCCCCCTGTAATCCCCAATAACCATCCTCCTGTAATCCCCGAATAAACATCCCCTATAATCCCCAATAACCACCCCCCTGAAATCCCCAATAACTATCCCCCTGTAATCCCCAATAAACACTCCCCCTGTAATCCCCAATATCCATTCCCCTGAAATACCCAATAACCATTCCCCTGTAATCCCAATTAACATCCCCCTGTAATCCCCAATAAACAACCCCGTTATCCCCAAAAAGCAATCCCCTGTGATCCCCAATAACCAACCCCCTGTGATCCCCAATAACCATCCCCCTGTAATCCCAATTAACATCCCCCTGTAACCCACAATAAACATCCCCCTGTAATTCCATACAAATTCTCCCCCTGGAATCCCCAATAACCTTCCCCCTGTAATCCCCAATAACCATCCTCCTGTAATCCCCGAATAAACATCCCCTGTAATCCCCAATAAATTCTCCCCCTGGAATCCCCAATAACCTTCCCCCTGCAATCCCCAATAACGATCCCCCTGCAGTCCCCAATTAACATCCCCCTGTAATCCCCAAAAACCATTCCCCTGTAATCCCCAATAAACATCTCCCTGTAATCCCCAATAACCATCCCCCTGTAATCCCCAATAACCATCCCACTGCAATCCACAATAGCCATTCCCATGTAATCCCCAATAAACACACCCCCTGCAATCCCAAATAAACATCCCCCTGCAATCGGGGAGAAAGTGAGGACTGCAGTTGCTGGAGATCAGAGCTGGAAAAGCGCAGCAGGTCAGGCAGCATCCAAGAAACAGGAGAATCGACGTTTCGGGCATAAGCCCTTCTTCAGGATTCCTGAAGAAGGGTTTATGCCCGAAACGTCGATTCTCCTGTTCCTTGAATCCCCCTGCAATCCCCAATAACAATCCCCCTGTAATTCCCAATTAACCATCCCCCTGTAATCCCCAATAAAAACCTCCCTGTGATCCTCAATAAACATCCCCCTGTAATCCCCAGTAAACATCCCCCTGGAATCCCCAATAAACATCCCGCAGTAATGCCCAATAAATATCCCCCTGTAATACCAATAACCACCCCCCTGTAATTCCCAATAACCATCACCCTGTAATCCCCAATAGACATCCCCATAATCCCCAATAACCATTCTCCTATAATACCCAACAAACACCCCCTGTAATCCCCAATAAACATTCCCCTGTAATCCCCAATAAACACCCCCTGTATTCCCCAATAAACACCCCCGGTAATCCCCAATAACCATCCCCCTGTCATCCCCAATAAACACCCCCTGTCATCCCCAATAACCATCCCCCTGTCATCCCCAATAAACACCCCATGTCATCCCCAATAACCATCCCCCTGTCATCCCCAATAAACACTCCCTGTAATCCCCAATAAACATTCCCCTGTAATCCCCAATAAACACCCCCCTGTAATCCCCAATAAACACCCCCGGTAATCCCCAATAACCATCCCCCTGTAATCGCCAATAACTATCCCCATGTAATACCCAATAACCATCCCCCTGTAATCCTCAATAAACATCCCCTGTAATCCCCAATAAACATTCCCCTGTAATCCTCAATAACCATCCCCCGATAATCCCCAATAACCATCCCCCTGTAATCCCAATTAACATCCCCCTGAAAACGACAATAAACATCCGCCTGTAATCACCAATAACCATCCCGCTGTATTCCCCAATAACCATCCCGCTGTATTCCCCAATACACATCCTCTGTAATCCCCATTAACCATCCCCTGCAATCCCAATAAACATCCCCATGTAATCCCCAAAACACCATCCACCTGTAATCCCCAAAAAACATCCCCCAGTAAGTCCCCAAACACCATCCCCTGCAATCCCCAAACACCATCCCCATGTAATCCTCAAACACCATCCCCATGTAATCCCCAATAACCATCCCCCTGTAATCCCCAATAACCATCACCCTGTATTCCCCAATAAACACCCCCTGTAATCCCCTATACCCCTCCCCCTGTAATCCACAATACCTACACCCCTGTAATCCCCAATAAACATCCCCTGTTATCCCCAATAAACATCCCCTGTAATCCCCAATATACATCCCCCTGTAATCCCCAATAAACATCCCCTGTAATCCCCGATAAACATCCCCTGTAATCCCCAATATACATCCCCCTGTAATCCCCAATAAACATCCCCCTGTAATCCCCAATAACCATCCCACTGCAATCCACATTAACCATCCCCCTGCAATCCCAAATAAACATCCCCCTGTAATCCCCAATAAACATCCCCTGTAATCCCCAATAAATTCTCCCCCTGGAATCCCCAATAACCTTCCCCCTGTAATCCCCAATAACCATCCTCCTGTAATCCCCGAATAAACATCCCCTGTAATCCCCAATAACCACCCCCCTGAAATCCCCAATAACTATCCCCCTGTAATCCCCAATAAACACTCCCCCTGTAATCCCCAATATCCATTCCCCTGAAATACCCAATAACCATTCCCCTGTAATCCCAATTAACATCCCCCTGTAATCCCCAATAAACAACCCCGTTATCCCCAAAAAGCAACCCCCTGTGATCCCCAATAACCAACCCCCTGTGATCCACAATAACCATCCCCCTGTAATCCCAATTAACATCCCCCTGTAACCCACAATAAACATCCCCCTGTAATTCCATATAAATTCTCCCCCTGGAATCCCCAATAACCTTCCCCCTGTAATCCCCAATAACCATCCTCCTGTAATCCCCGAATAAACATCCCCTGTAATCCCCAATAAATTCTCCCCCTGGAATCCCCAATAACCTTCCCCCTGTAATCCCCAATAACCATCCTCCTGTAAACCCCAATAAACATCCCCCTGTAATCCCCAATAAACATCCTACTGTAATCCCAAATAAACATCCACCTGTAATCCCCAATAAACATCCCCCTGTAATCCCAATAACCATCCCCCTGTACACCCCAATAAACATCCCCTGTAATCCCCAATAAATTCTCCCCCTGTAATCCCCAATAACCATCACCCTGTAATCCCCGAATAAACATCCCCTGTAATCCCCAATAAACATCTCCCTGTAATCCCCAATAGCCCTCCCCCTGTAATCCCCAATAACCATGCCCCTGTAATCCTCAATAAACATCCCCCTGTAATCTCCAATAACCATCCCCCTGTAATCCCCCATAAACATCCCTCTGGAATCCCCAATACCCCTCCCCCTGTAATCCCCAATAACCATGCCCCTGTAATCCCCAATATACATCCCCCTGTAATCCCCAATAAACATCCCCCCGTAATCCCCAATAAACATACCCCTATAATCCCCAATAACCATCCCCCTATAATCCCCAATAACCATCCCCCGTAATCCCCAATAACCATCCCCCTATAATCCCCAATAACCATCCCTCTGTAATCCCCAATATACATCCCCCTGTAAACCCCAATAACCATCCCCCTGTAATCCCCAAACACCATCCCCCTGTAATCCCCAAACACCATCCCCCTGTAATCCCCAATAAACATCCCCCTGTATTTCCCGGATGAACATCCCCCTGTAATCCCCAATACATAGTCCCCTGTAATCCCCAATAGACATCCCCATAATCCCCAATAACCATTCTCCTATAATACCCAACAAACACCCCCTGTAATCCCCAATAAACATTCCCCTGTAATCCCCAATAAACACCCCCTGTATTCCCCAATAAACACCCCCGGTAATCCCCAATAACCATCCCCCTGTCATCCCCAATAAACACCCCCTGTCATCCCCAATAACCATCCCCCTGTCATCCCCAATAAACACTCCCTGTAATCCCCAATAAACATTCCCCTGTAATCCCCAATAAACACCCCCCTGTAATCCCCAATAAACACCCCCGGTAATCCCCAATAACCATCCCCCTGTAATCGCCAATAAACACTCCCTGTAATCCCCAATAAACATTCCCCTGTAATCCCCAATAAACATCCCCCTGTAATCCCCAATAAACATCCCCTGTAATCCCCAATAAACATCCCCTGTAATCCCAATTAACATCCCCCTGAAAACGACAATAAACATCCGCCTGTAATCCCCAATAACCATCCCGCTGTATTCCCCAATAAACATCCTCTGTAATTCCCATTAACCATCCCCTGCAATCCCAATAAACATCCCCCTGTAATCCCCAAAACACCATCCACCTGTAATCCCCAAAAAACATCCCCCAGTAATTCCCCAAACATCATCCCCTGCAATCCCCAAACACCATCCCCATGTAATCCTCAAACACCATCCCCATGTAATCCCCAATAACCATCCCCCTGTAATCCCCAATAACCATCACGCTGTATTCCCCAATAAACACCCCCTGTAATCCCCTATTCCCCTCCCCCTGTAATCCGCATTACCTACACCCCTGTAATCCCCAATAAACATCCCCTGTTATCCCCAATAAACATCCCCTGTAATCCCCAATATACATCCCCCTGTAATCCCCAATAAACATCTCCCTGTAATCCCCAATAACCCTCCCCCTGTAATCCCCAATAACCATGCCCCTGTAATCCTCAATAAACATCCCCCTGTAATCCCCAATAACCATCCCCCTGTAATCCCCCATAAACATCCCTCTGGAATCCCCAATACCCCTCCCCCTGTAATCCCCAATAACCATGCCCCTGTAATCCCCAATATACATCCCCCTGTAATCCCCAATAAACATCCCCCCGTAATCCCCAATAAACATACCCCTGTAATCCCCAATAACCATCCCCCTATAATCCCCAATAACCATCCCCCTGTAATCCCCAATAACCATCACCCTATAATCCCCAATAACCATCCCTCTGTAATCCCCAATATACATCCCCCTGTAAACCACAATAACCATTCCCCTGTAATCCCCAAACACCATCCCCCTGTAATCCCCAAACACCATCCCCCTGTAATCCCCAAACACCATCCCCCTGTAATCCCCAATAAACATCCCCCTGTATTTCCCGGATGAACATCCCCCTGTAGTCCCCAATTCATAGTCCCCTGTAATCCCCAATAGACATCCCCATAATCCCCAATAACCATTCTCCTATAATACCCAACAAACACCCCCTGTAATCCCCAATAAACATTCCCCTGTAATCCCCAATAAACACCCCCTGTATTCCCCAATAAACACCCCCGGTAATCCCCAATAACCATACCCCTGTCATCCCCAATAAACACCCCCTGTCATCCCCAATAACCATCCCCCTGTCATCCCCAATAAACACCCCCTGTCATCCCCAATAACCATCCCCCTGTCATCCCCAATAAACACTCCCTGTAATCCCCAATAAACATTCCCCTGTAATCCCCAATAAACACCCCCCTGTAATCCCCAATAAACACCCCCGGTAATCCCCAATAACCATCCCCCTGTAATCGCCAATAACTATCCCCATGTAATACCCAATAACCATCCCCCTGTAATCCTCAATAAACATCCCCTGTAATCCCCAATAAACATTCCCCTGTAATCCTCAATAACCATCCCCCGATAATCCCCAATAACCATCCCCCTGTAATCCCAATTAACATCCCCCTGAAAACGACAATAAACATCCGCCTGTAATCCCCAATAACCATCCCGCTGTATTCCCCAATAAACATCCTCTGTAATCCCCATTAACCATCCCCTGCAATCCCAATAAACATCCCCATGTAATCCCCAAAACACCATCCACCTGTAATCCCCAAAAAACATCCCCCAGTAAGTCCCCAAACACCATCCCCTGCAATCCCCAAACACCATCCCCATGTAATCCTCAAACACCATCCCCATGTAATCCCCAATAACCATCCCCCTGTAATCCCCAATAACCATCACCCTGTATTCCCCAATAAACACCCCCTGTAATCCCCTATACCCCTCCCCCTGTAATCCGCAATACCTACACCCCTGTAATCCCCAATAAACATCCCCTGTTATCCACGATAAACATCCCCTGTAATCCCCAATATACATCCCCCTGTAATCCCCAATAAACATCCCCCTGTAATCCCCAATAACCATCCCACTGCAATCCACATTAACCATCCCCCTGCAATCCCAAATAAACATCCCCCTGTAATCCCCAATAAACATCCCCTGTAATCCCCAATAAATTCTCCCCCTGGAATCCCCAATAACCTTCCCCCTGTAATCCCCAATAACCATCCTCCTGTAATCCCCGAATAAACATCCCCTATAATCCCCAATAACCACCCCCCTGAAATCCCCAATAACTATCCCCCTGTAATCCCCAATAAACACTCCCCCTGTAATCCCCAATATCCATTCCCCTGAAATACCCAATAACCATTCCCCTGTAATCCCAATTAACATCCCCCTGTAATCCCCAATAAACAACCCCGTTATCCCCAAAAAGCAATCCCCTGTGATCCCCAATAACCAACCCCCTGTGATCCCCAATAACCATCCCCCTGTAATCCCAATTAACATCCCCCTGTAACCCACAATAAACATCCCCCTGTAATTCCATACAAATTCTCCCCCTGGAATCCCCAATAACCTTCCCCCTGTAATCCCCAATAACCATCCTCCTGTAATCCCCGAATAAACATCCCCTGTAATCCCCAATAAATTCTCCCCCTGGAATCCCCAATAACCTTCCCCCTGCAATCCCCAATAACGATCCCCCTGCAGTCCCCAATTAACATCCCCCTGTAATCCCCAAAAACCATTCCCCTGTAATCCCCAATAAACATCTCCCTGTAATCCCCAATAACCATCCCCCTGTAATCCCCAATAACCATCCCACTGCAATCCACAATAGCCATCCCCATGTAATCCCCAATAAACACACCCCCTGCAATCCCAAATAAACATCCCCCTGCAATCGGGGAGAAAGTGAGGACTGCAGTTGCTGGAGATCAGAGCTGGAAAAGCGCAGCAGGTCAGGCAGCATCCAAGAAACAGGAGAATCGACGTTTCGGGCATAAGCCCTTCTTCAGGATTCCTGAAGAAGGGTTTATGCCCGAAACGTCGATTCTCCTGTTCCTTGAATCCCCCTGCAATCCCCAATAACAATCCCCCTGTAATTCCCAATTAACCATCCCCCTGTAATCCCCAATAAAAACCTCCCTGTGATCCTCAATAAACATCCCCCTGTAATCCCCAGTAAACATCCCCCTGGAATCCCCAATAAACATCCCGCAGTAATGCCCAATAAATATCCCCCTGTAATACCAATAACCACCCCCCTGTAATTCCCAATAACCATCACCCTGTAATCCCCAATAGACATCCCCATAATCCCCAATAACCATTCTCCTATAATACCCAACAAACACCCCCTGTAATCCCCAATAAACATTCCCCTGTAATCCCCAATAAACACCCCCTGTATTCCCCAATAAACACCCCCGGTAATCCCCAATAACCATCCCCCTGTCATCCCCAATAAACACCCCCTGTCATCCCCAATAACCATCCCCCTGTCATCCCCAATAAACACCCCATGTCATCCCCAATAACCATCCCCCTGTCATCCCCAATAAACACTCCCTGTAATCCCCAATAAACATTCCCCTGTAATCCCCAATAAACACCCCCCTGTAATCCCCAATAAACACCCCCGGTAATCCCCAATAACCATCCCCCTGTAATCGCCAATAACTATCCCCATGTAATACCCAATAACCATCCCCCTGTAATCCTCAATAAACATCCCCTGTAATCCCCAATAAACATTCCCCTGTAATCCTCAATAACCATCCCCCGATAATCCCCAATAACCATCCCCCTGTAATCCCAATTAACATCCCCCTGAAAACGACAATAAACATCCGCCTGTAATCACCAATAACCATCCCGCTGTATTCCCCAATAACCATCCCGCTGTATTCCCCAATACACATCCTCTGTAATCCCCATTAACCATCCCCTGCAATCCCAATAAACATCCCCATGTAATCCCCAAAACACCATCCACCTGTAATCCCCAAAAAACATCCCCCAGTAAGTCCCCAAACACCATCCCCTGCAATCCCCAAACACCATCCCCATGTAATCCTCAAACACCATCCCCATGTAATCCCCAATAACCATCCCCCTGTAATCCCCAATAACCATCACCCTGTATTCCCCAATAAACACCCCCTGTAATCCCCTATACCCCTCCCCCTGTAATCCACAATACCTACACCCCTGTAATCCCCAATAAACATCCCCTGTTATCCCCAATAAACATCCCCTGTAATCCCCAATATACATCCCCCTGTAATCCCCAATAAACATCCCCTGTAATCCCCGATAAACATCCCCTGTAATCCCCAATATACATCCCCCTGTAATCCCCAATAAACATCCCCCTGTAATCCCCAATAACCATCCCACTGCAATCCACATTAACCATCCCCCTGCAATCCCAAATAAACATCCCCCTGTAATCCCCAATAAACATCCCCTGTAATCCCCAATAAATTCTCCCCCTGGAATCCCCAATAACCTTCCCCCTGTAATCCCCAATAACCATCCTCCTGTAATCCCCGAATAAACATCCCCTGTAATCCCCAATAACCACCCCCCTGAAATCCCCAATAACTATCCCCCTGTAATCCCCAATAAACACTCCCCCTGTAATCCCCAATATCCATTCCCCTGAAATACCCAATAACCATTCCCCTGTAATCCCAATTAACATCCCCCTGTAATCCCCAATAAACAACCCCGTTATCCCCAAAAAGCAACCCCCTGTGATCCCCAATAACCAACCCCCTGTGATCCACAATAACCATCCCCCTGTAATCCCAATTAACATCCCCCTGTAACCCACAATAAACATCCCCCTGTAATTCCATATAAATTCTCCCCCTGGAATCCCCAATAACCTTCCCCCTGTAATCCCCAATAACCATCCTCCTGTAATCCCCGAATAAACATCCCCTGTAATCCCCAATAAATTCTCCCCCTGGAATCCCCAATAACCTTCCCCCTGTAATCCCCAATAACCATCCTCCTGTAAACCCCAATAAACATCCTACTGTAATCCCAAATAAACATCCACCTGTAATCCCCAATAAACATCCCCCTGTAATCCCAATAACCATCCCCCTGTACACCCCAATAAACATCCCCTGTAATCCCCAATAAATTCTCCCCCTGTAATCCCCAATAACCATCACCCTGTAATCCCCGAATAAACATCCCCTGTAATCCCCAATAAACATCTCCCTGTAATCCCCAATAGCCCTCCCCCTGTAATCCCCAATAACCATGCCCCTGTAATCCTCAATAAACATCCCCCTGTAATCTCCAATAACCATCCCCCTGTAATCCCCCATAAACATCCCTCTGGAATCCCCAATACCCCTCCCCCTGTAATCCCCAATAACCATGCCCCTGTAATCCCCAATATACATCCCCCTGTAATCCCCAATAAACATCCCCCCGTAATCCCCAATAAACATACCCCTATAATCCCCAATAACCATCCCCCTATAATCCCCAATAACCATCCCCCGTAATCCCCAATAACCATCCCCCTATAATCCCCAATAACCATCCCTCTGTAATCCCCAATATACATCCCCCTGTAAACCCCAATAACCATCCCCCTGTAATCCCCAAACACCATCCCCCTGTAATCCCCAAACACCATCCCCCTGTAATCCCCAATAAACATCCCCCTGTATTTCCCGGATGAACATCCCCCTGTAATCCCCAATACATAGTCCCCTGTAATCCCCAATAGACATCCCCATAATCCCCAATAACCATTCTCCTATAATACCCAACAAACACCCCCTGTAATCCCCAATAAACATTCCCCTGTAATCCCCAATAAACACCCCCTGTATTCCCCAATAAACACCCCCGGTAATCCCCAATAACCATCCCCCTGTCATCCCCAATAAACACCCCCTGTCATCCCCAATAACCATCCCCCTGTCATCCCCAATAAACACTCCCTGTAATCCCCAATAAACATTCCCCTGTAATCCCCAATAAACACCCCCCTGTAATCCCCAATAAACACCCCCGGTAATCCCCAATAACCATCCCCCTGTAATCGCCAATAAACACTCCCTGTAATCCCCAATAAACATTCCCCTGTAATCCCCAATAAACATCCCCCTGTAATCCCCAATAAACATCCCCTGTAATCCCCAATAAACATCCCCTGTAATCCCAATTAACATCCCCCTGAAAACGACAATAAACATCCGCCTGTAATCCCCAATAACCATCCCGCTGTATTCCCCAATAAACATCCTCTGTAATTCCCATTAACCATCCCCTGCAATCCCAATAAACATCCCCCTGTAATCCCCAAAACACCATCCACCTGTAATCCCCAAAAAACATCCCCCAGTAATTCCCCAAACATCATCCCCTGCAATCCCCAAACACCATCCCCATGTAATCCTCAAACACCATCCCCATGTAATCCCCAATAACCATCCCCCTGTAATCCCCAATAACCATCACGCTGTATTCCCCAATAAACACCCCCTGTAATCCCCTATTCCCCTCCCCCTGTAATCCGCATTACCTACACCCCTGTAATCCCCAATAAACATCCCCTGTTATCCCCAATAAACATCCCCTGTAATCCCCAATATACATCCCCCTGTAATCCCCAATAAACATCTCCCTGTAATCCCCAATAACCCTCCCCCTGTAATCCCCAATAACCATGCCCCTGTAATCCTCAATAAACATCCCCCTGTAATCCCCAATAACCATCCCCCTGTAATCCCCCATAAACATCCCTCTGGAATCCCCAATACCCCTCCCCCTGTAATCCCCAATAACCATGCCCCTGTAATCCCCAATATACATCCCCCTGTAATCCCCAATAAACATCCCCCCGTAATCCCCAATAAACATACCCCTGTAATCCCCAATAACCATCCCCCTATAATCCCCAATAACCATCCCCCTGTAATCCCCAATAACCATCACCCTATAATCCCCAATAACCATCCCTCTGTAATCCCCAATATACATCCCCCTGTAAACCACAATAACCATTCCCCTGTAATCCCCAAACACCATCCCCCTGTAATCCCCAAACACCATCCCCCTGTAATCCCCAAACACCATCCCCCTGTAATCCCCAATAAACATCCCCCTGTATTTCCCGGATGAACATCCCCCTGTAGTCCCCAATTCATAGTCCCCTGTAATCCCCAATAGACATCCCCATAATCCCCAATAACCATTCTCCTATAATACCCAACAAACACCCCCTGTAATCCCCAATAAACATTCCCCTGTAATCCCCAATAAACACCCCCTGTATTCCCCAATAAACACCCCCGGTAATCCCCAATAACCATACCCCTGTCATCCCCAATAAACACCCCCTGTCATCCCCAATAACCATCCCCCTGTCATCCCCAATAAACACCCCCTGTCATCCCCAATAACCATCCCCCTGTCATCCCCAATAAACACTCCCTGTAATCCCCAATAAACATTCCCCTGTAATCCCCAATAAACACCCCCCTGTAATCCCCAATAAACACCCCCGGTAATCCCCAATAACCATCCCCCTGTAATCGCCAATAACTATCCCCATGTAATACCCAATAACCATCCCCCTGTAATCCTCAATAAACATCCCCTGTAATCCCCAATAAACATTCCCCTGTAATCCTCAATAACCATCCCCCGATAATCCCCAATAACCATCCCCCTGTAATCCCAATTAACATCCCCCTGAAAACGACAATAAACATCCGCCTGTAATCCCCAATAACCATCCCGCTGTATTCCCCAATAAACATCCTCTGTAATCCCCATTAACCATCCCCTGCAATCCCAATAAACATCCCCATGTAATCCCCAAAACACCATCCACCTGTAATCCCCAAAAAACATCCCCCAGTAAGTCCCCAAACACCATCCCCTGCAATCCCCAAACACCATCCCCATGTAATCCTCAAACACCATCCCCATGTAATCCCCAATAACCATCCCCCTGTAATCCCCAATAACCATCACCCTGTATTCCCCAATAAACACCCCCTGTAATCCCCTATACCCCTCCCCCTGTAATCCGCAATACCTACACCCCTGTAATCCCCAATAAACATCCCCTGTTATCCCCAATAAACATCCCCTGTAATCCCCAATATACATCCCCCTGTAATCCCCAATAAACATCCCCTGTAATCCCCGATAAACATCCCCTGTAATCCCCAATATACATCCCCCTGTAATCCCCAATAAACATCCCCCTGTAATCCCCAATAACCATCCCACTGCAATCCACATTAACCATCCCCTGCAATCCCAAATAAACATCCCCCTGTAATCCCCAATAAACATCCCCTGTAATCCCCAATAAATTCTCCCCCTGGAATCCCCAATAACCTTCCCCCTGTAATCCCCAATAACCATCCTCCTGTAATCCCCGAATAAACATCCCCTATAATCCCCAATAACCACCCCCCTGAAATCCCCAATAACTATCCCCCTGTAATCCCCAATAAACACTCCCCCTGTAATCCCCAATATCCATTCCCCTGAAATACCCAATAACCATTCCCCTGTAATCCCAATTAACATCCCCCTGTAATCCCCAATAAACAACCCCGTTATCCCCAAAAAGCAACCCCCTGTGATCCCCAATAACCAACCCCCTGTGATCCACAATAACCATCCCCCTGTAATCCCAATTAACATCCCCCTGTAACCCACAATAAACATCCCCCTGTAATTCCATATAAATTCTCCCCCTGGAATCCCCAATAACCTTCCCCCTGTAATCCCCAATAACCATCCTCCTGTAATCCCCGAATAAACATCCCCTGTAATCCCCAATAAATTCTCCCCCTGGAATCCCCAATAACCTTCCCCCTGTAATCCCCAATAACCATCCTCCTGTAAACCCCAATAAACATCCCCCTGTAATCCCCAATAAACATCCTACTGTAATCCCAAATAAACATCCACCTGTAATCCCCAATAAACATCCCCCTGTAATCCCAATAACCATCCCCCTGTACTCCCCAATAAACATCCCCTGTAATCCCCAATAAATTCTCCCCCTGGAATCCCCAATAACCTTCCCCCTGTAATCCCCAATAACCATCCTCCTGTAATCCCCGAATAAACATCCCCCTGTAATCCCCAATAACCACCCCCCTGTAATCCCCAATAAACACTCCCCCTGTAATCCCCAATATCCATTCCCCTGAAATACCCAATAACCATCCCCCTGTAATCCCCAATAAACATCCCCCTGTAATCCCCAATAACCATCCCCCTGCAATCCTAAATAAACATCCCCCTGCAAACCCCAATAACGATCCCCCTGCAGTCCCCAATTAACATCCCCCTGTAATCCCCAAAAACCTTCCCCTGTAATCCCCAATAAACATCTCCCTGTAATCCCCAATAACCATCCCCCTGCAATCCCCAATAACGATCCCCCTGCAGTCCCCAATTAACATCCCCCTGTAATCCCCAAAAACCTTCCCCTGTAATCCCCAATAAACATCTCCCTGTAATCCCCAATAACCATCCCACTGCAATCCACAATAACCATCCCCATGTAATCCCCAATAAACACTCCCCCTGCAATCCCAAATAAACATCCCCCTGCAATCGGGGAGAAAGTGAGGACTGCAGTTGCTGGAGATCAGAGCTGGAAAAGCGCAGCAGGTCAGGCAGTATCCAAGGAACAGGAGAATCGACGTTTCGGGCATAAGCCCTTCTTCTGGATTCCTGAAGAAGGGTTTATGCCCGAAACGTCGATTCTCCTGTTCCTTGAATCCCCCTGCAATCCCCAATAACAATCCCCCTGTAATTCCCAATTAACCATCCCCCTGTCATCCCCAATAAAAACCTCCCTGTGATCCTCAATAAACATCCCCCTGTAATCCCCAGTAAACATCCCCCTGGAATCCCCAATAAACATCCCGCAGTAATGCCCAATAAATTTCCCCCTGTAATCCCAATAACCATCCCCCTGTAATCCCCAATAACCATCACCCTGTAATCCCCGAATAAACATCCCCCATAATCCCCAATAAACATCTCCCTGTAATCCCCAATAACCCTCCCCTGTAATCCCCAATAACCATGCCCCTGTAATCCTCAATAAACATCCTCCTGTAATCCCCAATAACCATCCCCCTGTAATCCCCCATAAACATCCCTCTGGAATCCCCAATACCCCTCCCCCTGTAATCCCAATAACCATGCCCCTGTAATCCCCAATAAACATCCCCCTGTAATCCCCAATAAACACCCCTCTGTAATCCCCAATAACCACCCCCCTGTAATCCCCAATAACCATCCTCGTGTAATCCCCAATAAACACATCCCCATCAACCCCATTAACATCCCCCTGTAATCCCCAATAAACAACCCCCTGTAATCCCCAATAACCATCCCCCTGTAATCCCCAAGAAACATTCCTGTCCTCCCCAATAAACATTCTCCATCAACCCCATTAAACATCCCCTGATAATCCCCAGTATATGGGTTCCCTATAAGACATTGGTGATGTTACCCTGAACACATATATCCTGCATCCCTGATATCGAACGGTCATGTGCTGCCAGGCCAGATACTCATCCACTCGGGCACGCCTCTGGAGATCAGCCGGGTACCAGTGGTCGGGTGTCTTGTATTTACACGCCAGGTATTTGAGAATCGCCACACTTCAGGAGAGAATCAGAGAGACAGTCCGTTATTATCACTCTCTGTCAGTGTCACTCTCTATCTCGGGGTCACTCTTTGTGTCTCAGGGTCACTGTGTCTCAGGGTCACTCTGTCTCAGGGTCACTCAGTCTGTCAGGGACACACTGTCTGTCAGGGACATGCTCTGTCTCAGTGACACTCTCTATCAAGGACACTGTCTCAGGGTCATTCTGTGTCAGGGTCATTCTGTGTCAGGGACACTCTATGTCTCAGGGTCACTGTGTCTCAGGGTCACTCAGTCTGTCAGGGACACACTGTCTGTCAGGGACATGCTCTGTCTCAGTGACACTCTCTATCAAGGACACTGTCTCAGGGTCATTCTGTGTCAGGGTCATTCTGTGTCAGGGACACTCTGTGTCTCAGGGTCACTGTGTCTCAGGGTCACTCAGTCTGTCAGGGACACACTGTCTGTCAGGGACATGCTCTGTCTCAGTGACACTCTCTATCAAGGACACTGTCTCAGGGTCATTCTGTGTCAGGGACACTGTCTCAGGGTCACACTCTGTCTCAGGGTCAATCTGTGTGTCAGGGTCACTCCCTATCTCAGGGTCACTCTGCGTCTCAGGGTCACTCTGTGTCTCAGGGTCACTGTCTCAGGGTCACTTTGTCTCAGGGACACTCTGTGTCTCAGGGTCACTTTGTCTCAGGGACACTCTCTGTCTCAGGGTCACTTTGTCTCAGGGACACTCTGTCTCAGGGACACTCCCTGTCAGGGTTACTCTGTCTCAGCGTCACACTCTGTCTCTGGGACATCTGTCTCAGGGTCACTCTGTCTCAGGGACACACTCTGTCTCAGGGTCACTTTGTCTCAGGGACACTCTCTGTCTCAGGGTCACTTTGTCTCAGGGACACTCTGTCTCAGGGACACTCTGTGTCTCAGGGTCACTTTGTCTCAGGGACACTCTCTGTCTCAGGGACACTCCCTGTCAGGGTCACTTTGACTCAGGGACACTCTCTGTCTCAGGGTCACTTTGTCTCAGGGACACTCTGTCTCAGGGACACTCTGTGTCTCAGGGTCACTTTGTCTCAGGGACACTCTCTGTCTCAGGGTCACTTTGTCTCAGGGACACTCTGTGTCTCAGGGTCACTTTGTCTCAGGGACACTCTCTGTCTCAGGGTCACTTTGTCTCAGGGACACTCTGTCTCAGGGACACTCTGTGTCTCAGGGTCACTTTGTCTCAGGGACACTCTCTGTCTCAGGGACACTCCCTGTCAGGGTCACTCTGTCTCAGCGTCACACTCTGTCTCAGGGACACACTCTGTCGATGGGTCACTCTGCCTCAGGGATACATAGAACATAGAAAAATACAGCGCAGTACAGGCTCTTTGGCCCTCGATGTTGCGCCGATCCAAGCCCACCTAACCTACACTAGCCCACTATCCTCCATATGCCTATCCAATGCCCGCTTAAATGCCCATAAAGAGGGAGAGTCCACCACTGCTACTGGCAGGGCATTCCATGAACTCACGACTCGCTGAGTAAAGAACCTACCCCTAACATCTGTCCTATACCTACCACCCCTTAATTTAAAGCTATGCCCCCTCGTAATAGCTGACTCCATACATGGAAAAAGGTTCTCACGGTCAACCCTATCTAAACCCCTAATCACCTTGTACACCTCTATCAAGTCACCCCTAAACCTCCTTTTCTCCAATGAAAACAACCCCAAGTGCCTCAGCCTTTCCTCATACGATCTTCCTTCCATACCAGGCAACATCCTGATAAACCTCCTCTGCACCCGTTCCAGTGCCTCCACATCCTTCCTATAGTATGGCGACCAAAACTGCACACAATACTCCAGATGCGGCCGCACCAGAGTCTTATACAACTGCAACATGACCTCAGGACTCCGGAACTCAATTCCTCTACCAATAAAAGCCAGTACGCCATATGCCTTCTTCACCGCACTATTTACCTGGGTGGCAACTTTCAAAGATCTGTGTACATGGACACCAAGATCCCTCTGCTCATCCACACTACCAAGTATCCAACCATTAGCCCAGTACCCCATCTTTTTGTTACTCTTACCAAAGTGAATCACCTCACACTTAGCTACATTGAACTCCATTTGCCACCTTTCTGCCCAGTTCTGCAGCTTATCTATATCCCGCTGTAACCTGCCACATCCTTCCTCACTGTCAACAACTCTTCTGACTTTCGTATCATCCGCAAACTTGCTCACCCAACCTTCTCGCCCCTCCTCCAGGTCATTTATAAAAATGACAAACAGCAATGGTCCCAAAACAGATCCTTGCGGAACACCGCTAGTAACGGCACTCCAAGATGAACCTTTACCATCAACTACTCCCCTCTGTCTTCTTCCAGCCAGCCAACCCCTAACCAAACCTCCAACTCACCCTCAATGCCATACCTCCGTATTTTTTGCAGTAGTCTACCATGGGGAACCTTATCAAACGCCTTACTAAAATCCATATACACCACATCTACCGCTTTCCCCTCGTCCACCTCCTTAGTCACCTTCTCAAAGAATTCAATAAGGTTTGTGAGGCACGACCTGCCCTTCACAAAACCATGCTGACTATCCTTGATCACATTATTCCTATCCAGATGTTCATAAATCCTATCCCTTACAATTCTCTCTAAGACTTTGCCCACAACAGAAGTGAGACTCACCGGTCTATGTTACTAGGGTTATCCCTACTCCCCTTCTTGAACAAGGGAACCACATTTGCTAGCCTCCAGTCTTCTGGCACTACTCCTGTAGACAACGAGGACATAAAAATCAAGGCCAATGGCTCTGCAATCTCCTCCCTTGCTTCCCAGAGAATCCTAGGATAAATGCCATCAGGCACAGGGGACTTATCTATTTTCACCCTTTCCAGAATTTCCAACACCTCTTCCCTACATACCTCAAAGCCGTCCATTCTAATTAATTGTGACTCAGTATTCACATTGACAACAATGTCCTGTTCCTGAGTGAATACTGACGAAAAGTATTCATTCAGTGTCTCCCCAATCTCTTCAGCCTCCACACGCAACTTCCCACTACTATCCTTGACTGGACCTATTCCTACCCTAGTCATTCTTTTATTCCTGACATACCTATAGAAAGCCTTAGGGTTTTCCCTAATCCTACCAACTAAGGACCTTTCATGTCCCCTCCTTGCTGCTCTTAGCTCTCTCTTCAGGTCCTTCCTGGCTACCTTATAACTCTCAATCGCCCCAATTGAATCTTCACGCCTCATCTTTACATAGGCCGCCCTCTTCCATTTAACAAGGGATTCCAATTCCTTATTAAACCACGGCTCCCTCACACGACCCTTTCCTCCCTGCCTGACAGGTACATAGTTATCAAGGACACTCAATAGTTGCTCCTTGAACAAGCTCCACATATCAATTACGCCCTTGCCTTGAAGCTTACTTTTCCAAGCCACGCATCCTAAGTCATGCCTCACCGCATCATAATTTCCCTGCCCCCAGCCATAACTCTTGCCCTGCAGTGCACACTTATCCCTCTCCATCACTCGAGTAAAAGTCACCGAATTGTGGTCACTGTCCCCAAAGTGCTCACCTACCTCTAATTCTAACACCTGGCCTGATTCGTTACCCAGATCCAAATCCAGTATGGCCTCACCTCTTGTTGGCCTGTCTACATATTGTGTCAGGAAACCCTCCTGCACACATTGGACAAACACCGACCCATCTAACGAACTAGAGCTATAGCTTTCCCAGTCAATATCTGGAAAGTTAAAGTCCCCCATAACAACCACCCTATTACTTTCACTCTTCTCCTGAATCATCCTCGCAATCCTTTCTTCTACATTTCTAGGACTATTAGGAGGCCTGTAAAAAACTCCTAACAGGGTGACCTCACCTTTCCTATTCCTAACCTCAGCCCAAACTACCTCAGATGGCGAGTCTTCATCCATCGTCCTTTCCACCGCTGTAATTCTATCTTTGACAAGCAATGCCACACCTCCCCCTCTTTTACCCCCACCTCTGACCCTACTAAAACATTTAAACTCTGGGACCTGCAACAGCCAATCCTGTCCCTGTTCTACCCATGTCTCCGTAATAGCCACAACATCGAAGTCCCAGGTACCAACCCACGCTGCAAGTTCACCTACCTTATTTCGTATACTTCTTGCATTGAAGTATACACACTTCAAGCCACTTTCCTGTTTACAGGCACCCTCCTTTGAGATTGATGCCATGTTCCTAACCTCCCTACACTCCAGGTCCTGCACCCTAAAGCTACAGTCTAGGTTCCCATGCCCCTGCAGAGTTAGTTTAAACCCCCCCCAAGAGCACTAGCAAACCTCCCGCCAAGAATACCAGTGCCCCTCAGGTTCAGGTGTAGACCATCCTGTTTATAGAGGTCCCACCTTCCCCAGAAAGAACCCCAGTTATCCAAATACTGGAATCCCTCCCTCCTGCACCATCCCTGTAGCCACGCATTTAACTGTTCTCTCTCCCTATTCCTCAACTCTCTATCACGTGGCACTGTGTCTCAGGGACACTGTCTCAGGGTCACTCTGTGTGTCAGGTACACTGTCTCAGGGTCACTCTGTCTCAGGGTCACACACTGTCTCTGGGACACTGAGTGTCAGGGAAAATGTCTCAGGGTCACTCTGTGTCAGGGACACTCTCTGTGTCAGGGTCACTCTCTGTGTCAGGGTCACTCTCTGTCTCAGGGACAACGTCTCAGGGTCACTCTGTGTGTCAGGGTCACTGTGTCTCAGGATCACTGTGTCTCAGGGTCACTCTCTGTCTCAGGGACAATGTCTCAGGGTCACTCTGTCTCAGGGTCACTCTGTGTGTCAGGGACACTGTCTCAGGGTCACACTGTCTCAGGGTCTCTCTCTGTCTCAGGTTCACTCTGTCTCAGGGTCAGTGTGTGTGTTAGGGTCACTCTCTGTCTCAGAGTCACTCTGTCTCAGGGTCACTCTCTGTCTCAGGGAACCTCTCTGTCTCAGGGTCACTCTCTGTGTCAGGGTCACTCTCTGTCTCAGGGACAATGTCTCAGGGTCACTCTGTGTGTAAGAGATGCTGTCTCAAGGTCACACTGTCTCAGGGACACTGTGTGTGTCAGGGTCACTCTCTGTCTCAGGGACACTCTCTGTCTCAGGGACAGTCTCTGTCTCAGGGTCACTCTGTCTCAGGGACACTCTCTGTCTCAGGGTCGCTCTGTCTCAGGGACACTCTCTGTCTCAGGGTCGCTCTGTCTCAGGGACAATGTCTCAGGGACACTCTGTCTCAGGGTCACTCTGTCTCAGGGACACTCTGTCTCAGGGACACTCTCTGTCTCAGGGACACTCTGTCTCAGGGACACTCTCTGTCTCAGGGTCGCTCTGTCTCAGGGACAATGTCTCAGGGACACTGTCTCAGGGTCACTCTGTCTCAGGGATACTCTGTCTCAGGGACACTCTCTGTCTCAGGGTCACTCTTTGTCTCAGGGTCACTCTGTTTCAGGGACACTCTGTCTCAGGGACACTGTCTCAGGGTCACTCTCTGTCTCAGGGTCACTCTCTGTCTCAGGGACACTCTGTCTCAGGGACACTGTCTCAGGGTCACTCTCTGTCTCAGGGACACTGTCTCAGGGACACTCTCTGTCTCAGGGACAATGTCTCAGGGTCACTCTGTCTCAGGGACACTCTCTGTCTCAGGGTCACTCTCTGTTTCAGGGACACTCTGTCTCAGGGACACTGTCTCAGGGACACTCTCTGTCTCAGGGTCACTCTCTGTCTCAGGGACACTCTGTCTCAGGGTCACTCTCTGTCTCAGGGACACTCTCTGTCTCAGGGTCACTCTGTCTCAGGGACACTGTCTCAGGGACACTGTCTCAGGGTCACTCTCTGTCTCAGGGACACTGTCTCAGGGACACTGTCTCAGGGACACTCTGTCTCAGGGACACTGTCTCAGGGTCACTCTCTGTCTCAGGGTCAGAGCAGTGTTTGTTTTGAACACAGAAGCATGCCCTCACCTCTCTCCCATGGTGAAAGCTCCATCCTTGAGCGCTGGCACCAGTCTGAGGGGATTCACTTTGCCAAAGTCCTCACTGTACTGCTGACCTGCAGACAATACAAGACACAGGAAACTGGAGCAGATGGTATCAGGCAGTTTCACATGCCCCATGGTGACACCTCACCTATCCATGGGACAGCCTGATTGGGGATTGGGGGGAAGGGAGCGGGAGGGCGAGGGGGAGGGGGAGGGAGAGGAGGGGGTGGAGGGTGAGGGAAGGGGGGAGACTGATCAGGGAGAGATCAGAGAGGTGGTGATGAAGGCGTGACAGAGGGAAAGAAAAGGAGAGGGAGGCAAACTTGAGAGAAATATTAGGGGGAGAAGCAGAGAGTGCTGGAGAAACGCAGCAGGTCTGGGCAATTCCGATAGAACCAGAATGAACATTTTTGGCTCCAGTGCAGCTCCTGTTCAGAACTGAGTTTGAGATTTACTCCATCCACAGTCCTTCACCCTGATTAGCAGAGCTGCAGAGTGGCAGGAGAGAGGAATGAAAACAGATTTCCTACAATCTAGCAGAGACAGCTGAGGTCAGAGTGAGCTCTCTGTCCTACCTGCAAACAGATCGACCTGCTTAAACTCAAACACAATGTTATTCTTCTTGGCGAAAATGTAGACAGCCCGGCAGGGCTGTGAGTGCAGATCCAAGTACAGCTCCAAACCCATGCTGCTGCTTCCAGACTTTGCAGAATAACAAGACTCAGGGAATCAGCAGCTCAGTCTTTGTCTGATGTCAAACCAATCCCTCCCCCAGTTCCCACAAACACACAGCAGAGAGGAAGGGACTGAAGGTTAAGTGGGACAGTGTGTGTGTGTGTGTGTGTGTGTGGGGGGGGGGTGGGGGTGGGGAGGGGGGGGTTGGGGGTTGCTGGGTGCAGTGCCTCATAGTTCACTCGGGAGTTCAACTTGCTTTCTATTTGCTGACTGTGTAAAGGTGAAGTTAGACAGACAGTACAACACCTTGTCACCTGCTCAGACTGCCCACCATTGGCCCCTGTTGGCAGGTAGCTACTGAACCCGTTTGGTTCAGAATGGAATTGTATCGGGGTCTGAGCCAACACAGACTATATTGGTAGGACAACCCAGGGCATGACTTATACCCTTAATGGTAAGGTCCGAGGGAGTGTTGCTGAACAAAGAGACCTTGGAGTGCAGGTTCATAGCTCCTTGAAAGTGGAGTCGCAGGTAGGTAGGATAGTGAAGAAGGTGTTTGGTATGCTTTCCTTTATTGGTCAGAGTATTGAGTATAGCAGTTGGGAGGTCATGTTGTGACTGTACAAGACACTGGTTAGGCCACTGTTGGAATGTTGCGTACAGTTCTGGTCTCCCCACTATAAAACAGATGCTGTTAAGCTTGAAAGGGGTTCAAAAAAAGATTTATAAGGATGTTGCCAGGATTGAAGAGTTTGAGCTATAGGGAGCGGTTGAATGGGATGGAGCTGTTTTCCCTGGAGCGTCGGAGGCTGAGGGGTGACCTTACAGAGGTTTACAAAATTATGAGGGGCATGGATAGGGTAAATAGGCAAAGCCTTTTCCCTGGGGTGGGGGAATCCAGAACTAGAGGGCATAGGTTTAGGGTGAGAGGGGAAAGATATAAAATAGACCTAAGGGGCAACTTTTTCACACAGAGGGTGGTACGTGTGTGGAATGAGCTGCCAGAGGAAGTGGTGGAGGCTGGTACAATTGCTACATTTAAAAGGCTTTTGGATGGGTATATGAATAGGAAGGGTTTGGAGGGATATGGGCTGGGTGCTGGCAGGTGGGACGAGATGAGTTTGGGATATCTGGTCGGCATGGACGGGTTGGACCGAAGGGTCTCTTTCTTTGCTGTCCATCTCTATGCCCAGCCATTCAATGTGATCATGGCTGATCGTCCAACTCAGTCCCCCGTTCCTGCTTTCTCCCCATGCCCTTTGACCCCTGGATCCCAAAGAGCTAAATCTCACTCTTTCTCGATAAACTGACTGTCCTTAAAGAGAAAGTCTTTTAAACATCAGAAAACGACCTGTCCCATCCAGCTGAGTAGGTGTTTGGGCATTAGTTAGCTGAAAGTTACATTTGTATACGGTTGGTTCTGTGATAACGTGGGTAGTTCCGTTCTGTTGCAACCCCGTGTTATAAGAAAATCGCGCAGTAGCAGCACCATTGAAACTAATGGGGCCGGGTTCACATTCTCAACAAACTACGTTTTCAAAGTTCACCGTGCCCCCAATTTGTCAATCCAGTGACAGCGAGTTTGCATTAATGAAATGTGCGTTATAGCAGAGCGGCCTGTAGCTGAGTGTAAGGAGGTGAGCAGGGACGGGCTGCCTCAATCTGAGCTGTCATCCAGCTCGCAATGTTTAACTTTCGCAATTCCACTGGGTCGAGCTGTCCAAACGCCGCTCCCCCACCCCCCCAACCTCCCCTCCCCTGGCATGGTCTTGGCCAGGCACCAAACCCTTTGTGCTGCGTGTGCTCTTTGAATGAACTTTGAACCTTGCTGGGGAGTAAGGTCCACTCCATGCTGCCTGCCTATCAGGCAGTGCCCAGCCTTCCCATTTCTCATCAATCCTTGCCAATTCCACCAATAGAGGGGGTTTTAACAGAAAACAGAAAGTCAGGAGAGAGACAAACAGTCCATTTCAAAACGATGGAACGGTCACGAGAGAGGAGTCATCATTCACAGTGTTTCCCCATTGATTGTTGAATGGGTGACCAGGGGAGGCAGATGGAGTCATCGCTAATGGAAGAGGCCAGCACATCAGAGTAAAAGGTAAGGCTGAAGCTGTCGCACCAATCTTCAGCCAGAAGGGCCAAGTCGATGGACCATCTCGGGCTCCTCCAGTGCTTCCCAGCATCACAGTCTTCAGACCATTCCATTCATTCCATGTCAGGTCGAGAAACAGTTGGAAACACTGGCTAAAAGAACAAAGAGCATTACAGCACAGGAACAGGCCCTTTGATGCTCCACGGCTGCACTGATCCAGATCCTCTATCGAAACCAGTCGCCTATTTTCTAAGGATTTGTATCCCTCTGCTCCCTCCCCATTCACGTATCTGCCCAGATACATCTTAAATGATGCTATCGTCTCTACCATCTCCACTGGCAACGTGTTCCAGGCACCCACCACCCTCTGTGTAAAGAACTTTCCACGTATATCTCCCTTAAACTTTTCTTGTTGAACTCATGACCCCTAGTAACTGAGGCCCCCACTCTGGGGAAAAAGCTTCTTGCTATCCACCCTGTCCATGACTCTCATGATTTTGTAGGCCTCAATCAGGTCCCCCCTCAACCTCCGTCTTTCTAATGAACCTAATCCTAACCTACTCAACCTCCCTTTTTAGCTAGCACCCTCCATACCAGGCAACATCCTGGTGAACCTCCTCTGCACCCTCTCCAAAGCATCCACATCCTGTTGGTAATGTGGCGACCAGAACTGTACGCAGTATTCCAAATGTGGCCGAACCAATGTCCTATACAACTGGAACATGACCTGCCAACTCTTGTATTCAATACCCCGCCCGATGAAGGAAAGCAGGCCGTATGCCTCCTTGACCATTCTACTGACCTGTGTTGCCACCTTCAGGGAACAATGGACCTAAACACCCAGATCTCTCTGTACACTAACTTCCCCAGGACTTTTCCATTTACCGTATAGGTTGCTCTTGAATTGGATCGTCCAAAATGCATCACCTCACATTTGCCCGGATTGAACTCCATCTGCCATTTCTCTGCCCAACTCTCCAATCTATCTGTATTCCGCTGTATTCTCTGACAGACCCCTTCACTATCTGCTACTCCACCAATCTTAGTGCCATCTGCAAACTTGCTAATCAGACCACCCATACCTGCCTCCAGACCATTGATGTATATCACAAACAACAGTGGTCCCAACATGGATCCCTGTGGGACACCACTGCTCACAGGGCTCCATTTTGAGGAGCTCCCTTCCACTACTCCTCTCTGTCTCCTGCTGCCCAGCCAGTTCTCTATCCATCTCTCTGGTACACCCTGGACCCCATGCGACTTCACTTTCTCCATCAGCCTTCAATGGGGAACCTTATCAAACGCCTTACTGATGTCCATATATATGACATCTACAGCCCTTCCCTCATAATTAACTTTTGTCCTTTTCTCAAAGAATTCTATTAAGTTGGTCAGACATGGCCTTCCCTGCACAAAGCCATGTTGCCTATCACTGATTTCCTTCCAAATGTAAATAGATCCCATCCCTCAGTATCTTCTCCAGCAGCTTCCCTAAAGCTGATGTTAGGCTCACCGGTCTATAATTACCTGGATTATCCCTGCTACCCTTCCTAAACAAGGGGACAACATTAGCAATTCTCCAGTCCTCCAGGACCTACCCATGTTCAAGGATGCTGCAAAGATATCTGTTAAGGCCCCAGCTATTTCCTCTCTCACTTCCCCCAATAACCTGGGATAGACCCCATCCGGACCTGGGGACTTGACCACCTTAATGCTTTTTACAATATCCAACACTTCCTCCCTCCTTCTCCCGACTTGACCTAAAGTAATCAAACATCCATCCCCAACCTCAGCATCCGTCTTGTCCCTCTCTTCAGTGAATACTGACGCAAAGTACTCATTAGGAATCTCAGCCATTTTCTCTGACACCACACATAACCTTCCTCCTTTGTCCTTGAGTGGGACAACCCCCCTTTCTCTAATTGCTTCTTATTCCCTTGCCCCTTACATATGAATAAAAGGCTTTATGATTTGCTTTAACCTTGTTTGCTGAAGATATTCCATGACCCCTTTCAGCCCTCTTCATTCCTCATTTCAGATTGGTCCTACATTCCAAATATTCCTCTAAAGCTCCGTCTGTCTTCAGTCACTGGGAAATTGTGTATGCTTCCTTTTTCCTCTTAGCGAGTCTCACAATTTCGCTTTTCATCCATGGTTCCCTAATCTTACCATTTCTATCTCTCATTTACACAGGGACATTTCTGTCCTGAACTCTAATCAATCTCTCTTTAAAAGCCTCCCACCGTGAGTGGCATATGGTGGCACAGTGGTTAGCACTGCTGCCTCACAGCACCAGAGACCCGGGTTCAATTCCCGCCTCAGGCGACTGACTGTGTGGAGTTTGCACGTTCTCCCCGTGTCTGCGTGGGTTTCCTCCGGGTGCTCCGGTTTCCTCCCACAGTCCAAAGATGTGCAGGTCAGGTGAATTGGCCGTGCTAAATTGCCCGTAGTGTTAGGTAAAGGGTGAATGTAGGGGGTATGGGTGGGTTGCGCTTCGGCGGGGCGGTGTGGACTTGTTGGGCCAAAGGGCCTGTTTCCACACTGGAAGTAATCTAATCTATCAAATGTAGATTTACCCTCAAACAGCTGCTCCCAATCCACCTTCCCCAGCTCCTGCCGAAGTTCGGTATAATTGGCCTTCCCCCAATTTAGCTCTTCCTTGAGGACCACTCTCGTCTTTGTCTATGAGTATTCTAACACTTAAGGAATTGTGATCACTATTCCCAAAGTAATCCCCTCCTGATACTTCACCCACCTGGTCAGGCTCAATCCCAACACCAGGCCCAGCATGGCCCCTTCCTGAGTTGGACTATTCACATACTGCTCTGGAAAGCCCTCCTGGATGCTCCTTCCAAATTATGCTCCATCTAGGCCTCTAACACGAAGTGAATCCCAGTCAATGTTGGGAAAATTAACATCTCCTGTCACCAACACCCTGTTGCTGCTACATCTTTCCATAATCTGTTGACATATTTGTCTCTGTCTCACACTCACTGTTGGGAGGCCTGTAGTACAGCCCCAACATTGTTACTGTACCCTTCCTATTTCTGAACTCTGCCCAATATGCCTCACTGCTCGAGTCCTCCATAGTGCCCTCCTTCAGCACAGCTGTGATATCCTCTCTGACCAGTAATGCAGCTCCTCTACTCCTTTTACATCCCTCTCTATCCCACCTGAAGCATCGATATCCTGGGATATTTAGTTGCCAATCATGCCCTTCCCTCAATCAAGTCTCAGTAATAGTAATAACATCATACTCCCAGGTACTAATCCAAGCCCTAAGTTCATCTGCCTTACCTACTATGCTTTTTGCATTAAAACAAATGCACCTCAGACCAGCAGTGCCTTTGTGTTCATCACCTGCTCCCTGCCTACTCTTCCCCTTAGTCACGCTGACTTCATTATCTAGTTCCTCACAGGCTTTAGTTACTACCTCCTTGCTGTCCACTAACCTGCTCATTTGGTTCCCATCCCCCTCCCACATTAGTTTAAACCCTCCCCAATAGGGTTGGCAAAAGCACCCACTAGGACATTGGTTCCAGCCCTGCCCAGGTGTAGACCACCTGCTTTGTGATAGTCCCACCTTCCCCAGATCCAGTCCCAATGTCCCGAAAGTCTGAACCCCTCCCTCCTGCACGATCTCTCAAACCCCGCATTCATCCTGCCTCGTCTTTCATTTCTACCCTGACTACCTCTGAGGTCCTACTCTTTAACTTGGCTCCTAACTCCCTAAATTCTGCTTGTAGGACCTCATCCCATTTATTATCGATATCATTGGGGCCTACATGCACAACGACAGCCGGCTGTTCACCTTCCCCCTTCAGAATGTCCTGCAGCCAATCTGAGACATCCCTGTGCCATGGGCTAGCCAGCACAGAAATGAAAACCATAGGCAGGATGAACAAGTGGGTTAAAGGATGGTGGAGGAGGGCGGGGGTTCAGATTTGTGGGACATTGGGACCGGTTCTGGGGAAGGTGGGATTATTACAAATTGGATGGTCTATATGTGAACCAGACTGGAACTAATGTTCTTGGGGGAGTTTTTGCTCCTGCTTTTGGGGAGGTTATAAACTAATTTGGCAGGAGGGGGGCTGGGAACCAGAAGAGAAGGCTACTAGACAGTGAGGTGGACACTGGAGACTGTCAGGATCACAAAGTTAGCATTACCAAGGGGAAGAGGAGGCAGTGAGCAGATGAATGCAAAAGAACTGACGGCCTGAAGTGCATGTACTTTAATGCAAGGAGTATAGTGGGTAAGGCAGATGGACTTAGGATTTGGATTAGTACCTGGGAGTATGACGTTATTGTGATCACAGAGACTTGGTTGAAGGAAGGGCGTGATTGGCAAATAAATGTTCCAGGACATAGATGCTTCAGACAGGACAGGGAGGGGAGTAAAATGGGGGGGAGGAGTTGCATTGCTGGTCAGGGATGATATCAGGGCTGTGCTAAAGGGCGACACTATGGGGGGCTTGAGCAGTGCGGCATTATGGGTGGAGCTGAGAAATAAGTTAAATTGTTGGCGCTGTATTACAGGCCTTCGAACGGTGAGCGTGAGGTCGAAGAACAAATAGGTGAACAGATTATGGAAAGGTGTCGAGGCAACGGGGTGGTGGTAATGGGAGATTTTAATTTTCCCAACATTGACTGGGATACACTTAGTATCAGAGGTCTGGTCGGGGCAGAATTTGTAAGGAACGTCCAGGCAAGTTTTCTAGAGCAGTATGTCAATATTCTGACAAGGGAAGGGGTCATATTGGAGCTGGTGTTGGGGAATGCATCAGGCCAGGTGATCGAAGTTGCAGTGGGGGATTTGTTTGGGAATAGTGACCACAATTCTGTAAGCTTTAGAATACTCATAGACAAAGATGGGAATGGTCCTAAGCAACGAGTGTTAAACTGGGCCAAAGCCAATTATATCAAAATTAGGCAGGAGCTGGGAAATGTGGATTGGACACAGCTATTTGAAGGAAAGTCAATGTTTGATATGTGGGAGGCTTTCAAAGATAGATTAGATTAGATTAGATTAGATTACAGTGTGGCAACAGGCCCTTCGGCCCAACAAGTCCACACCGCCCCGCCGAAGGGCAACCCACCCATACCCCTGCATTTACCCTTTACCTAACACTACAGGCAATTTAGCATGGCCAATTTACCTGACCTGCACATCTTTGGACTGTGGGAGGAAACCAGAGCACCCGGAGGAAACCCACGCAGACACGGGGAGAACGTGCAAACTCCACACAGTCAGTCGCCTGAGGCGGGAATTGAACCCGGGTCTCTGGTGCTGTGAGGCAGCAGTGCTAACCACTGTGCCACCGTGCCGCCCATAATAGGTTGAAGATAGAGCAGGATAGGCATGTCCCTTTCAAAACAAGGGATAGGAAAGGTAAGATTTGTGAATTGTGGATGACAGGAGAAATTGTGCGACTAGCCAAGAGGAAAAGGGAAGCGTACATAACGTCCAGGCAGCTCAGAACAGAATGGGTCTTGGAGGAATATCGGGAGAGTAGGACCAATCTTAAATGAGGAATCAAGCGGCTAAAAGGGGTCATGCAATAACTTTAGCGAGCAGAATTAAGGAGAATCCCAAGGCCTTTTACTCTTATATAAGAAGCAAGAGGGTAACCAGAGAAAGGGTTGGTCCACTAAAGGATAAGGAAGGAAGGTTGTGTGTCGAACCTGAGAAAATGGGTGAGATTCTCAATGATTACTTTGCATCAGTGATCACTGAGGAGAGGGACATGATGAATGTTGAGGTTAGAGATAGAAGTTTGTTTATTCTGGATCCTGTTGACATAGGGCAGGAAGATGTGTTGGGTAGGCTAAAGGATATTAAGGTAGACAGATCCCCAGGACTGGATGGGACCTAGCCCAGATTGATGAGGGAGGTGAGAGAGGAAATCGCTGAGCCCCTGGGAACCCTCCAACCACATGGAGTGAATGTAGATTTCTCCAGCTTCCTCATTTCCCCTCCCCCCACCTTACCTCAGTCCCAGACCCCGGACTCAGCACCGCCTTCTTGACATGCAATCTTCTTCCCAACCTCTCCGTCCCCACACCCTCTCCGGCCTATCACCCTCACCCTCACCTCCTTCCACCTGTCGTATTCCCAGCGCCCCTCCCCCAAATCCCCTCGCCCCCACCACCTTTTATCTCAGCCCGCTTGGCACACCAGCCTCATTCCTGAAGAAGGGCTGATGCCCGAAACGTCGATTCTCCTGCTCCTCGGATGCTGCCTGGCCTGCTGCATGTTTCCAGCACCACACTTATCAACCCTGATCAGGTATCCCCGAGAACTCTGTGGGAAGCGAGAGAAGTGATTGTGGGCCTCTTACTGAGATATTTGTATCATCGATAGTCACAGGTGAGGTGCCAGAAGACTGGAGGTTGGCTAACGTGGTGCCACTGTTTAAGAAGGGTGGTAAGGACAAGCCAGGGAACTATAAACCGGTGAGCCTGACCTCAGTGGTGGGCAAGTTGTTGGAGGGAATCCTGAGGGACAGGATGTACATGTATTTGGAAAGGCAAGGACTGATTAGGGTTAGTCAACATGGCTTTGTGTGTGGGAAATCATGTCTCACAAACTTGATTGAGTTTTTTGAAGAAGTAACAAAGAGGGCAGAGCAGTAGATGTGATCTATATGGACTTCAGTAAGGCGTTCAACAAGGTTCCCCATGGGAGACTGGGTTAGCAAGGTTAGATCTCACGGAATACAGGGAGAACTAGCCATTTGGATACAGAACTGGCTCAAAGGTAGAAGACAGAGGGTGGTGGAGGAGGGTTGTTTTTCAGACTGGAGGCCTGTGACCAGTGGAGTGCCACAAGGATCGGTGCTGGGCCCTCTACTTTTTGTCATTTACATAAATGATTTGGATGCGAGCATAAGAGGTACAGTTAGTAAGTTTGCAGATGACACCAAAATTGGAGGTGTAGTGGACAGTGAAGAGGGTTACCTCAGATTACAACAGGATCTGGACCAGATGGGCCAATGGGCTGAGAAGTGGCAGATGGAGTTTAATTCAGATAAATGTGAGGTGCTGCATTTTGGGAAAGCTAATCTGAGCAGGACTTATACACTTAATGGTAAGGTCCTAGGGAGTGTTGCTGAACAAAGAGACCTCGGAGTGCAGGTTCATAGCTCCTTGAAAGTGGAGTCGCAGGTAGATAGGATAATGAAGAAGATGCTTTCCTTTATTGGTCAGAGTATTGAGTACAGGAGTTGGGAGGTCATGTTGCGGTTGTACAGGACATTGATGAGGCCACTGTTGGAATATTGCTTGCAATTCTGGTCTCCTTCCTATCGGAAAGATGTTGTGAAACTTGAAAGAGTTCAGAAAAGATTTACAAGGATGTTGCCAGGGTTGGAGGATCTGAGCTACAGGGAGAGGCTGAACAGGCTGGGGCTGTTTTCCCTGGAACGTCGGAGGCTGAGGTGTGACCTTATAGACGTTTACAAAATTATGAGGGGCATGGATAGGATAAATAGGCAAAGTATTTTCCCTGGGGTCGGGGAGACCAGAACTAGAGGGCATAGGTTTAGGGTGAGAGGGGAAAGATATAAAAGAGACCTAAGGGGCAACTTTTTCATGCAGAGGGTGGTACGTGTATGGAATGAGCTGCCAGAGGAAGTGGTGGAGGCTGGTACAATTGCAACACTTAAGAGGCATTTGGATGGGTATATGAATAGGAAGGGTTTGAGGGATATGGGCCGGGTGCTGGCAGGTGGGACTAGATTTGGTTGGGATATCTGGTCGGCATGGACGGGTTGGGCCGAAGGGTCTGTTTCCATGCTGTACATCTCTATGACTCTGTGACTCTAATTTCTGGATCGGGGTGGCTACTTCCTAGTCACCCCTTCTTGCAATAACATTTCTGTAAAATTCGCTGCTTCAGAATTTGACTCGGACTGAAATTTATTATATTGTGAGCTTTGTTTCTCACACACACAAGGGCAAATATTGGCATCGAAGCAGCCTGTGAGACTGGTCAATGGCACTGCCCAGTGTGAAAGCTCCTGCAACACACTCACACTGGTACCCCCGTGGCTCACCATTCGCAATCCAGTCCCTGTTTTATTGTCAGCAGCTTGGTTTCCACAGCATCATCCTGAAGCTGTAATTCTGAGCCAGTATTTCAGTCTCGCCCAGCAACCTCTAACTTCAAATTGCGATCTTCTTCCCTCATGGGAATGTGTACTTTGCATGGAAATGCTCTTAGTTTTGGAAAGTATCTCACTGCTAGTGTCCAACTTCATTTCCCGATCTGAGATTCCAAAGCTCGCTGAGCTGGAAGGTTCATTTCCAGACGTTTCATCACCCTACGAGGTAACATCTTCAGTGGGCCTCAGGTGAAGCAATGCTTTCTGTTCATATGTTTGGGTTTCTTTGGGTTGGTGATGTCATTTCCAAACATATAAATAGAAAGCAGGAATTTTCAGCATTGCTTCCAGCTCAGCGAGCAAACCTACATCCAAAACCTCAACCTGAGTTACAAATCTTCTCAAACCCAGCTAATTTCAAAGCTCCCTGAAACCATCCCTCCCCCCATTGCGTTATTTCACTCCTGACTGTACTCCTGACCCATGGGCAGGGTCTGGTGGGTAACACGTTTTCTGCACCTGTCACATTTGATGGAAGCTGTAATTGGATGGAGACAGGGGGATTCTGTCCCTTGATCAGATGGAAGATCCACCTCAATCCAGCCAATCACAGCTCTGTCGTCCCACCCAATGAACAACGATCTGGGGACTACACACAGTCCCCAGATTCTAGATCCTGGAGTCCAAGATAAAGTCGGTGCAGGCGACCTGATAGAGAGGCGGTGCTGAGGAAGTTGGGGTTTTGACAGAGAGCCTGGTGGCATCAGACTAATCTACAGGGGGAGGGTTTTAGTGGGATGGGGCTGCCTAATTTGGCAGGAGGGTCCTTCAGGGCAGTATCCCCTCACCCACCTGAAGCTTTGAACAGGGTGACCATCCCCAACTCCACCCAGCCACCTCAAAATTACCGCCAACTGAGAGATGGACACTTGGGGGTGTCAACCAGAGGAAAGGATGGGCAGTCTGTCCTCGACCCTGCCTGTACAATCAGGGCCGGACAGGAAGGTGGCCTTGGGAACTTTACAGGCAGCCCACCTGGAAACGTGGCACTGGGTTTGGTAAAGGCTTGTCCCATGACGACTGGAACATTAATATTCTGATCGCTCTTCCCCAAACGCTCCCATCACACACCTCCCCCTTTCCGAAACGGGACACTGATTCCCTTGGTCTGTTTAATTCCCAAGAGCCTGATTCGATACTGCTTCCTGGGTCATGACCTGGGAACCCAATGTTCCATTGACACACTGGAGGAAACCTTTCCCTTCAACCTTTACCCTGCTGTTCCCCTCGGTTATATCGCGGGGCATAACATTCTCCGTGACTGAAGTTGGAAGAAGTCAGTAAGGAACCATGTGATGACCAGGTTTAGTTGGATCTTTATTCTCTATTATCCAGAAGATGAGAGCAGATTGATGTGGCTGTTCAGGATGTAGGTGGAAGCAGTCGTTTTACTGCACTGTGAGGGGGAGAGTTGGGGTCTGTGTTGTGAACTCGTTGCCATTTTACTTGAAGTACTTCATGAAGTTGGTTTTTAAAGCTGCCAGGGTTTCAGGCTGGCTCTGGGACAGAGACTTGAGCGTATCCAGGGCTGTGAGGACTCCTTCGTGGGTCTTGTCGAATAAATCTCTGCCGACTGCCGTCTTCACCCGATCACGCCAAGCGGTGAGCGCGGGCGAACCTTCCAATGGGTCATAGCCAACACCGAGGGGCTGCAGGGACAGGAAGGGGAGTCAGTGAGCACGGGATAGACACCACCATGGGGCAGTAAGACACAGAAACAAAGCAGACCATCTTTCACCCACTTCGCACGGGGCATCGGATCACACAGAGCCCAGCATCCATGTTTATCCAGAGACAGAGACACTCACACACACACAGAGCCCAGCATCCATGTTTATCCAGAGACAGAGACACTCACACACACACAGAGCCCAGCATCCATGTTTATCCAGAGACAGAGACACTCCCACTCACACAGAGCCCAGCATCCATGTTTATCCAGAGACAGAGACACTCACACTCACACAGAGCCCAGCATCCATGTTTATCCAGAGACAGAGACACTCACACTCACACAGAGCCCAGCATCCATGTTTATCCAGGGACAGAGACACTCACACTCACACAGAGCCCAGCATCCATGTTTATCCAGAGACAGAGACACTCACACTCACACAGAGCCCAGCATCCATGTTTATCCAGAGACAGAGACACTCACACTCACACAGAGCCCAGCATCCATGTTTATCCAGGGACAGAGACACTCACACTCACACAGAGCCCAGCATCCATGTTTATCCAGAGACAGAGACACTCACACAGAGCCCAGCATCCATGTTTATCCAGAGACAGAGACACTCACACTCACACAGAGCCCAGCATCCATGTTTATCCAGAGACAGAGACACTCACACTCACACAGAGCCCAGCATCCATGTTTATCCAGAGACAGAGACACTCACACAGAGCCCAGCATCCATGTTTATCCAGAGACAGAGACACTCACACTCACACAGAGCCCAGCATCCATGTTTATCCAGAGACAGAGACACTCCCACTCACACAGAGCCCAGCATCCATGTTTATCCAGAGACAGAGACACTCACACAGAGCCCAGCATCCATGTTTATCCAGAGACAGAGACACTCACACTCACACAGAGCCCAGCATCCATGTTTATCCAGGGACAGAGACACTCACACACACACAGAGCCCAGCATCCATGTTTATCCAGAGACACTCACACTCACACAGAGCCCAGCATCCATGTGTATCCAGAGACAGAGACACTCACACACACACAGAGCCCAGCATCCATGTTTATCCAGAGACACTCACACTCACACAGAGCCCAGCATCCATGTTTATCCAGAGACAGAGACACTCCCACTCACACAGAGCCCAGCATCCATGTTTATCCAGAGACAGAGACACTCACACAGAGCCCAGCATCCATGTTTATCCAGAGACAGAGACACTCACACTCACACAGAGCCCAGCATCCATGTTTATCCAGAGACAGACACTCACACTCACACAGAGCCCAGCATCCATGTTTATCCAGAGACAGAGACACTCACACTCACACAGAGCCCAGCATCCATGTTTATCCAGAGACAGAGACACTCACACTCACACAGAGCCCAGCATCCATGTTTATCCAGAGACAGAGACACTCCCACTCACACAGAGCCCAGCATCCATGTTTATCCAGGGACAGAGACACTCACACTCACACAGAGCCCAGCATCCATGTTTATCCAGAGACAGAGACACTCACACTCACAGAGCCCAGCATCCATGTTTATCCAGAGACAGAGACACTCACACAGAGCCCAGCATCCATGTTTATCCAGAGACAGAGACACTCACACTCACACAGAGCCCAGCATCCATGTTTATCCAGAGACAGAGACACTCACACTCACACAGAGCCCAGCATCCATGTTTATCCAGAGACAGAGACACTCCCACTCACACAGAGCCCAGCATCCATGTTTATCCAGAGACAGAGACACTCCCACTCACACAGAGCCCAGCATCCATGTTTATCCAGAGACAGAGACACTCACACTCACACAGAGCCCAGCATCCATGTTTATCCAGAGACAGAGACACTTACACTCACACAGAGCCCAGCATCCATGTTTATCCAGAGACAGAGACACTCACACAGAGCCCAGCATCCATGTTTATCCAGAGACAGAGACACTCACACTCACACAGAGCCCAGCATCCATGTTTATCCAGAGACAGAGACACTCACACTCACATAGAGCCCAGCATCCATGTTTATCCAGAGATAGAGACACTCACACACACAGAGACACACACACACACAGAGACACTCACACACAGACACACACACACAGAGACACACACACACAGAGACACACACACACAGAGACACACACACACAGAGACACACCGACACAGACACACACCGACACAGACACACACGCAGACAGAGACAGAGACACACACACAGACAGAGACACACACACAGACACAGACACTCACACAGAGACACTCATACACACACAGACTCTCACACACATGGAGACACACACAGAGACAGAGACAGACAGACACAGACAGAGACACAGACACAGACAGAGACACACATGCAGTCAGAGACACAGACACACAGACAGAGACACAGAGACACACACATGCAGGCACAGACACACACAGAGACACAGAGACACAGACAGAGACACAGACAGAGACACAGACACACATGCAGACACAGCGACACAAACACACACAGAGACACAGACAGAGACACAGAGACACACACACACATGCAGGCACAGACACACATGCAGACACAGCGACACAGACACACACAGAGACACAGACACACAGACAGAGAGACACACAAAGAGAGACACACACACAGTGACACAGAGACAGACATTCACACACACTCACATAGACGCACAGACACACACACTCTCACACAGACACACAGACACTCTCACAGACACACACACACACACACTCTCACAGACACACACACACATGCAGACACAGACACACATGCAGACACAGCGACACAGACACACACAGAGACACAGACACACACACACAGACACACACACACACAGAGACACTCACACAGACACAGAGACACAGACACACACACACACACAGAGACAGACACAGAGAGACAGACACAGAGAGACAGACACACACACACTCACATAGACGCACAGACACACACACACACTCACACAGACACACACAATCACACAGACAGATACAATCACACACACAGACTCACTCACACAGACACAGACACACTCACACAGAGTTTGAACCAAAACTGAAAGAATTGCGGATGCTGTAAATCAGAAACTAAACCAGAAACTGCAGGGAAAGCTCAGCAGGTCTGGCAGCATCTGGGGAGAAAAGTCCGAGTGAATGTTTCAGGTCCGAAGTCGGTTTGAATGTGTGCGCAGTGCTCCACCTCATGGTCATGTGGCCCACTAACTGCTGAGATTGATCTTCCACTGCCCATATTCCTCGACTCCCTCAGTAACCCACCCAGCCTGTACATCACTGGATGCAATGGACAATTTAGCACAGCCAATTCACCTGAGCTGCACGTCTTTGGACTGTGGGAGGAAACCGGAGCACCCGGAGGAAACCCACGCAGACACAGGGAGAACGTGCAAACTCCACACAGACAGTTGCCTGAGGCGGGGATCGAACCCGGGTCCCTGGCGCTGTGAGGCAGCAGTGCTAACCACTGGGTCATCGTGCCACTCACTTGGCTGCAGGGTATTCAGTTTTTCATCATTTAATCTGTACTCTAAATAACTGGTGCCCTGGAACTGATCCCTGCAGCACTCCATTAGTTACAGCTTGCAATCCTGGAAATGCCCCCCAACCCCCTTTATCCCACAGGAG